>NC_073389.1:44617704-44750204 GCF_028641065.1 Leucoraja erinaceus
CTAAATGTTGAAATCAAAAAAATCAGCAGAAGTCCAGTGAGATTTGGGGTCCCATGCACAAAAACTTTTTTTTTAACGTTGTGGATTGGCAAACAAAATAACCAAAAGACCAGTGAAGATTGATTTTACCTCAAGGGAACTGGTATAAAGACATTTTATAGCTATATAAAGAAATGCAATGGTCAAACCTGGAGCGCTGTGAGCAGGCCTAGCCACCACTATTAGGAAGGATGGATTGGATTTGGAGGGAATGCTAGAATCTGAACTTGCGTTCAAAGGAGAAAATACACTAATTTACGCTTTCCTAGAATTTAGGTTGAGCAGTTTTCAGAGGAGGAGGGGGGAGGAGGGGGGGGATAGGGGGTAGGGGTAGGGGGGGGGAAGGGGGGGGGGGAAGGTGTGGGGGGGATGATTCCATTTGCTTTCTGGCTGGTTGACACCAGGTTGTGTCTGCCCTCCGGAGTTTAGAAGAATGGGCGAGTATATTATTGAAACAAGCAAGATCCTGGAGGTTGGGTCTGGGGTAGGGGGTTGATAGTAACAAGGTAAAAGTCTAGTTGTTTTCACCAGTGGGAGAGTCTAGAATGAAGGGATGTCAGGGACAACTATTTAAACCTTGGATGCTTAAAAAATGTATTCAGGAAGGGTAATTAATCTCTGGAATTCCCAGCGCCAGGGGCTCATCGAGGGCAGATCATTGGAAGTGGAAGTATAAATGTTTTTTTGTGAGATCAGGGGATTGAGAGCAATGGGAACTGACCTGAGGAGGGGTTGAGGCCGAGGGCAGCTCAGCCATGGTCATATTGAATGGAGGAGCAAGCTTGAGGGGCCTGATGTCCTACCCCTGCTCCCATTTCCTTTGTTCTACAAGCCACAAGCATTCACCCAAGATTTGGATCGGCAGCTGGGGAATCAGAGCTGGCTTATATTCACTAAAGTTTCCCTGGTATCATTGGACCTGTTTTATGTTTCGTCCTGTAGGTGGCCTGGTTCAGTGTTGAGGAGGTTGGTTCGGACTTGCATTTTTTTTTTATCATTTCTCTTGTTCTAGCCACTTTTCTCTGTCCTGCCAACCAGGTCCGAAGCTCCTGCCTTCATGGCAGGGACACAGCTGCAGGCTTCCTTCTGCCCACGTATCCTGTTGAGGAAATTAAAAACGCTACTATGGTGCTGTTTAAGGAGAACCAGTGGTATCCCATTATATTCCCCTGTATGAGAATGTCACCAAACAACAGCTAATTTGTTCATTCGGTCCATTCATGAGTCTGTGCTGCACACAAAATGGCTGTCGTATCAGCCTGTTCCTTGGTAAAAAAAAGCACATCGGAGTAAGTTGTTTTCTGTCCAGTCTTTTGGGAGATTCCTGTGAAATGTGATAAGGTGCAATATAAATATGTATATTTTTTTCCTGCTTTGAAGTTAAATGATCTGCAATCTGAGGGGGGAAAAAAGTTGCTTGCAAGCATACTTCATATTTTGTATGGGGTTTTTTAAATATAAACACTGCGTGTTTTACCACAAAATATTTTGGCACGCAGCTTCTCCTGCATTCGTGATGGGCTTTTTTCCTTAATTATTTTCTTATGCCTCTTTTCTTCTGTTGAAAATGTTTACGAAGCACAATAAAATCCTGGGACAATTTCCACGGCACTAGCTTCATCACAAATCATGCTACTGCTGCGAGATGCAGCAACGTTACTTAAAGGCACAATTTCTTGGCAGGCGGGATGTTCTATGAGAGGCATCATATGGTCTCCTGGCTGGAGTACAAAGTGGCTCTTGTCGTTTGATCTACTGTCTTAAGCTGAAATGTAAAATCTGATAATTGGGTCAAGCAGGGGGAAAAAGAAACGTTCTAATAAAGCTCCATTCATTTCCTTTTCCTACTTCTCTCCTTTTCATGTTCATTCACTCAGTTGGGTCCTGTTAACTGAGTCAGCTGCAAGCAATGAGGGTGAGGACAGGAGATGAGTTTCCGTTAACTTGCATCGTTTTTTTTGAAAGATCTTCCAGTCTCTCCTGTTGCTAATAATGGCCTTTATCTTGTTGCCAAAACAATAATTCATTACATACACCAGTACCGCATTTCTTTTCCACTGCTCCGTATTTCAGAAGAAGCTCAAAGCTGCCTTTGTATTGACATTGGTGGACTGTGTGGCAAACCTACCCCCTGCTTTAAAGCCACTGCACAAAGCTTTGATTGGACGTAGGCTCCGAGTGGTGTATGTGTAACAACCTCCTTCGATCGTTTTTAATTTTTACGCAATGGTTTTGACAGGGTCTTTCTAAAACGGCACCCCTTCAATAATTTGGCCTGCTTTGGCACAACGTTTCTCAGAAGGGATGGCACAGTGGCGCCAGCAGTAGAGTCACTGCCTTGCAGCGCCAGAGAGCCAGGTTCGATCCTGCATGGAGTTTTTACGTTCTCCCTGTAACCGAGTAAGTTTTTCTCCGGGTGATCCGTTTTCGGCCCACACTCCAAAGACATACAGGTTTGTAGGTTAATTGGCTTCGGTAAAATTATAAAATTGTCCCTATGTGGGATAGTACTGGTGTACATGGTAATCATTGGTAGCCGTGGGCTTGGTGGGCTGAGGGGCCTGTTTCTGTGCTGTATCTCTAAAGCCTAAAGGATTGGTGGGTGCGGCTGTTTATGGATGTATGTGGCTGGGGATTAGAGAGCATGAAGGCCCAGCTGACACCAGGGAACTTGGGACAACAGCGAAACACCATATTGAGTAATAAAGGCATGCAATATGAAAGCAGGCACTTCAGCCCAACTCAGATTCAGATCAGATTCAATTTTAATTGTCATTGTCAGTGTACAGTACAGAGACAACGAAATGCATTTAGCATCTCCCTTGAAGAGCGACATAGCAAACGATTTGAATAAAAAGAATAAATAATAAGTGTCCGGGGGGGGGGGGTGATTGGCAGTCACCGAGGTACGTTGTTTAGTAGAGTGACAGCGGCCGGAAAGAACTCATCCAAGTTGCCCTATCTAACCTAGCCCCATTTGCCTCTGTTTGGCTCAAATCCCTTTTATGCTTTCCTATTCATGCACCTGTCCAAATGATTTGTTTTTAAAGTTGTTACTGCACCTGCCTCAACTGCTTCCTTTGGCAGCTTGTTCCATATGCCCACCACCCTCTGTATGAAAAGGTTGCCCATCAGGATCCTGTTAAATTTTTCGCCTCTCAACATAAACCTATGACCTTGAGTTCTTAATTCCCCCACACAGGGAAAAAGATGATCTATTCCCCTCGTGATTTTACACCCTTCATCGACAATCCTTTGATGTTCTAACATGTACTTTTCACCTGGAGGGCAGTGAATATTTGGAGGCTGTTGCTGAGCCGATTCAAGACAAAGATTGATTGAACTTTAGAATGTAATGGGATCAATGTGTATGCAGTAGGGTCGGAGTGTTATGCTGAGGAAAAAGATTAGCTAAGATCTCATTTGTTGATGGATCAAACACTTGGGGCCGAACTCCTGCTTCTATTTCTAATGTTGCTATATCTTTGCACAGAGCACATAACTGTAATGACATTAACGGCAAACGTTGGCATGAGTATCAGTTCAGTTCAGTTTCGTTCAGTTTAGTTTATTGTCACGTGTACCGAGGTACAGTGAAAAGCTTTTGTCACGTGCTAACCAGTCAGCGGAAAGACAATACATGATTACAATCGACCCATTCACAGTATACAGATACATGATAAGGGAATAAAGTTTAGTGCAAGGCAAAGCTGGTAAAGTACGATCACAGGTGGTCCGATAGTAGTTCAGGACTGCTCTCTGATTGCGGTCGTATAGTTCAGTATGACTGTTATGGTTATCGTCCTGTCGACGGAAGGCTCGAGGCCACTGACCTTGGTAGATCAAAGAAGGGAAGAGATTGAACATGTTTTTTTCACCTTCCATCACAGTGAGGAATTTGGAGGAGTCACTGTGGTGGATGTTTATGTTAAAATGTATTTTGAGTGTCTTGTTGCTTTTTTTTGGTAAGACTGTATGGCAAATCAAATTCCTCGTATGTTGCAAAACATACTTGGCTAATAAAGTATGATTCTGATTCTGATAATCATGACTGTTTAGTGCTGACAAAAATCCATTTATAATAATGAAAAACATAACAAATGTTACCATGCACAAAAGACTAAGAATTCAGTCAAATGAAAGCATATCATTGTGTATTCTTTCCCAGGCACAAGGGATACGTTGGGCTGTACTGTGTCAGTATTGGTGAATGTTGAACCAACAAGGAACATGGGAAGGCTTGTCCCAGGCAAACCGATAAGGAACAGAATTTAATAGTCCTCACTCAAAAGGAACGAGTGCAACATTTGTGTAGTCAGGAGAGGCACAAACTGTTGGAGTAACTCAGCGGGTCAGGCAGCATCTCTGGAGAGAAAGGTTGGGTCATTTTGGGTCGGGACCCTTCTCCAGAATGGAAGTAGAGGGTAGGAAACTGGAGGTAGAAAAAGGCCAGAACAAAGCAGGGCCGGCAACACATGACCAAAGAAGGTTGGAGTCCATCATGGCCCATTGTTGGCTGGGGAAGAGGTGATAATGAAGGGATACAAGGGTGCAAACAGTGGAACCAGTAGGATGACTAAGGTGGGGAAGGGGGGAGAGACGGAATGAGGGGGTTACATGAAATGAGAGAAATCAGTATTCATACAACTGGGTTGTAAGTTGCTCAAGCGAAATATGAGGTGCTGTTCCTCCAATTTGCATGTGGCTTCACTCTGACAATGGAGGAGGCCCAGGACAGAAAGGTCCATATGGTGATGGGAAAACATATAGCAACCGGGAGATCGCGTAGGGCAGTGCGGACTGAGTGTGACAACTGGCCTGTCCAGAATATTTAAATTCCATTTCGAAAAGAAGGCTGCAACCAGCCAACCCCTCCTCCCATTACTCTCTTGTGTGTTTCTAAGGCTCCAGCCATGAATGTGGCTGAGCCACATTTAAAAGGCAGCACAGTGCACACAGTGGCACAGTGGTCGAGTTGCTGACTTACAGCACCAGAGACCTGGGTTCGATCCTGATCATGGGTGTTGTCTGTACAGAGTTTGTAAGTTCTCCCTGTGACCTGCGTGAGTTTTTCTCGTGAAGCTCCGGTTTCCTCCCACACTCCAAAGACGTACAGGATGTAGGCTAATTGACTTCAGTGGAATTGTAAATTGTCCCCAGTGTGTAGGATAGTGTTTGTGTGCGAGGATCGCTGGTCAGCACGAACTCTGTGGGCCGAAGGGCCTGTTTTTATCTGTATCTCTAAACTAAACTAAACTAAACTAAAATACTGCAGTGTTTCCCTCTCCTTACTTTCCGGTGAGGGAGGAAAACAATGAATGCTGTCAGGACCCACCATCCAGGGAGCAGCTGAATGGGCTCCGTTACAAACCATGGGACCTGCAATTGGAATGGTGCTGGAGGGTTTTCATCCTGCCTTCCTGTGGGAAAGTGCCTGGCCTGCACTGGGCAGCCTTCCAGGCCAGCATGTGTGAAATCAGAAGCTCACCATGTGAGGAGCCGAGAAGCTGTGGAACTGCGTCACACCATTTCACAGTCTAGGATGTTGTCAGGAATGCCCTTCGAGCAACATACTGTTTGAACTGTGATCCTCAATGCAAAGCTTAAGGAATCTACTCCAAACATAGAGCCACTAACTAAACACAGAGACCTGTGGCGCAGCGGTAGAGTTGCTGCCTCACAGCGCCAGAGACCCCGGTTCGATCCTGTCTACGGGTGCTGTCTGTACAGAGTTTGTACGTTCTCCCCATGACCTGCACGGGTTTTCTCTGGGATCTCCGGTCTCCTCCCACACTGCAACGACGTATAGGTTTGTGGGTTAATTGGCTTCGTGTAATTGTAAATTGTCCCCAGTGTGCGTAGGATAGTGCTAGTATTCGGGGATCGCTGGTTGTTGCGGACACGGTGGGCCGAAGCGCCTATTCCACTCTGTGTCTCTGAACGAAAATAAAATGAATTAAAACGTGATTTAGCCAGAGCTGCACTGATGGACTGCAAACCCCACGCTCTGTGTAGTTTTTGCCACCCTCTCTGGAAAATGTATGTGCCCACTTGCTCACAGATTTCCTGATATTCCACAAGGCATTTATTCAATATTGTGGACACTGGATAGTGAGGGGGAGATTGTAATCCCAAAATACATAGGAGCAGAATTAGACCATTCAGCCATTCAGACCATTCATACTTTCATAAATTCTAGAAGCAGAATTTGGCCATTTTGACCATCAAGTCCACTCCACCATTCAATCATGGCTGATGTATCTTTTCCTCTCAACCCCATTCTCCTGCCTTCTCCCCGTAACTAACCCCTTACTAATTAAGAATCTGGCAATCTCAGTCTTTAAAATATTCATTGTCTTGGCCTCCACAGACATCTGTGGCAATGAATTCCACAGATTCACCACCCTCTGACCAAAGAAATTCCTCCTCATCTCCTTTCTAAAGATACATCCTTTTATTCCGAGGCTACGGCCTCTCTGGTCCTAGACTCTCCCAATAGCAGAAACATCCTCTCCACACTCACTCTATCCAGGCCTTTCCCTCGTGTCTACTCCGCCATTTGATCACGGCTGATCGATTTTTGCCCCTCTGCCCCATTTGTCCTGCCTTCTCCCCGTAACCTTGTGACTGCTTTGAACCTTCGATGGTCATGTCTCCCGGTGAAAGTGCCCGATTGAAACATGAGGACTGGCACTGCCCATCTTTCACTGAGGGGTGAAATGTCTATTGGTGCCTACAGGAGCATAGGGACCTCACCTGGAGCTGGAACTAACCATCCGTCCGGTCTTTGCAGTGCCAGCGAGAAGGCCATGGCTCACTCGCTTTGCTGGTTCCCGGGGAGGAGTAGCTCTCGTTCAGGCACACAAGCCACCGTCACCCTGGCTTTGACCCCCATGATAGGCAAATTGTCCTGGACTTGCAGAAGGAAATGTAGGCTGTTGGTGCATTGTGTGGTTAGGCTGCACTAACTGCAGGGCCTCAAGTAGCTGGTCAAACCTGAGAGTGAACGCATGGTGTCCTGTCCTCGAGAGGAACCCAAGAGGAATAAGCTGACATAGGAGGCATGGTAGAGTGGTGCAGCGGTAGAATTGCTGCCTCACAGAGCCAGATACCTACGTTCAACCCTCACTACTGTGCCGCCCAGGTTAATTAGTAATTAGGCAGCATTACAGCCATTGCTATAGGTTTGAGAGCATTCCGTTTATCATTTATCAGTACACAGTAAATGGCTTCATTGTAATCATGTATTGTCTTTTCTCTGACTGGTTAGCGCGCAACAAAAGCTTTTCACTGTACCTCGGTACACGTGACTATCAACTAAATTCACAACAAGATCAAGCAGATCTGGTGTTATCAAGGGAGAAAAATCTCTATGGTTTTTTTTCACGCAGAGACGGATGTTCATTTATGCCGTACAATTATACTCAGAGTCCTGGGCACCAGGGCCACAAATCATCTCTACACCTTTCCCTGCCACCAACCAGGTTCCACTCCTGCCTTCCAAGGGATAGTTGGAATGTGTCATTCACCAGCTGCATAGCATCCACTTCAATGGACAGATTAGCATGATACACATTGCGGCACAGTGGTGCAGCAGTCGAGTTGCTGCCTTACAGCGCCAGAGATCCGGGTTCGATCCTGACCACGGGTGCTGCATGTACGAAGTTTGTACGTTCTCCCTGTGACCGCGTTGGTTTTCTCCGGGCGCTCCGGTTTCCTCCCACGCTCGAGAGATGTGCAGGTTTGTAGGTTAATTGGCTTTGATAACATTGTAAATTGTCCCTACTGTGTGTAGGATGGTGCTAGTGTAGGGGGACCGGTGGTCAGCATGGACTCGGTGGGCCGACGGCCTGTTTCCATATAGTTTCTCCAAATTCTAAAGCTGGCCGAATGAACCAAAATTAAGTGGAAAACAATCTGGCTAAGTCTAAGGTAGACAAAAGTGCTGGGGAAACTCAGCGGGTGTGGCAGCATCTATGGAGCGAAGGAAGTGGGCAACGTTTCGGGCCAAAACCCTCTTCAGACTGGCTAAGTCTAAGTCCACTTTTGTCAAGAGGGAGTGCAAGTTTGCCATTGTTATGTTGGCAGATCTGTGCCTATATGGTTAACCAGTGGTGGAAAAGTAGATTGTATCAAAGTAAGAAATTACACAGAGGAAGAGAAATGAAAAAGAAAATAAAAACTGTAATTAGGCTGCGTAATTAGAATGCTTAGATCCCAAATTAATCAATCAGTGGCCAGACTAACCCAGACTAAACATATGTTCTTCATATAGGAGTTGAAACAAATATGGAACGAAGTAAATGGATGTACAGTTAACTGGCATTAAGTGGCTTATCAGGTCTTTTTGAACTATTTCTATATTTAGCTTAGAAGGAATTTGGTTGTGATTTTTTTACAGCTAAATTAGCAAGCTCCATTTTTCAAAAGACATGATACAGAGAGGTTTGGGGGAAATTCTGCAGCACAGCTACCAGTTAGACATAGCGAGAGGAGAAATCAAAGTAACCTGTTCATAAGCATCCCGCACATTATCCAGAATGACAGTGGCAGAGATTTGGAAGAACGCCCATATATTCTTAACCTGACGACGATGCACAATAACCCTGAGGGGGAAAGTAACTCTTAATATGGAATATTGAATAAGAAAATTGAATGAATTATAGAAGAGTGCAGCACAGAAAGATTTGGCCCACTGAGTTGATGCCTGTTCAAAATGTAATTCAATTGGTCCGAATGCCCGGCTTTTTCCCCACTTCCAGGCAACAGTTTTCTCCTTCAAAATTATTCAATTCCTTTTTCAAAGCTGCCAGTGAATCTGTTTCCTCCAGTCTATCAGCGCATTCCAAATCTGAAACATCACATAAAATGAATTTCCCCATGTTGTCTCCGATTCCTTTGTCTTCCTTGTTTTCATAAACACCTCTATAAAATCTTCATTAGCCTCTTTACCCCAAGGCAAACCATCCCAACATCTCCAACCATGTAACTGCAATCCTTCTTCCTTGGGGATCATTCAAATAATCTTTTGTACCCTCTTCAAAGCTTTCACATGCTTCCGAAACTGAGGTGCAAAGAATTGGACACAGTACGTTAGCTGGGGTCTTGACTCTGCCTCAATTTATAAAGCCCATTGGCTTTCTTAATTGCTCTGTTAATCTGACCTGCCACTTTCAAAGATCTGTAAAAGCTCAGCATCTCTCTCTTTTGTAGCAATATCTTTCAGCGTTGCATCATTTTACATGCTTAACCCCCCTCCCACACCTCTCTTTATCATTCCTCCCACCAACTTGTATCATGTCAAAAAACGTTTTCATGGAATTTCATCCCCATGTGTTTGGTCCACCAAACTATATATCTCCTTTGCTTCTCACCACACTCCCAAGATTTCAAAGTCATTGCGTGTGTGTGTGTGTGTGTGTGTGTGTGTGTGTGTGTGTGTGTGTGTGTGTGTGTGTGTGTGTGTGTGTGTGTGTGTGTGTGTGTGTGTGTGTGTGTGTGTGTGTGTGTGTGTGTGTGTGTGTGTGTGTGTGTGTGTGTGTGTGTGTGTGTGTGTGTGTGTGTGTGTGTGTGTGTGTGTGTGTGTGTGTGTGTGCGCACACAGATCCCAGCACCCCAGCTTTGGAGAACATTGCCATGCATACAGTATCTCCCTCTAGGCTGATAAACAGTCATTCACTACAACTCTGCCCACTATCCCTTCATCAATTCTATTTTCTTGGTTGTAGAGCTCCATTAATCCTTCACATAATCCTTCATTAAATATTTTTTGAAAACTTAAACCCACAGCATTAACCGCACTGTCCTAATCCACCCTTCTCTGCCACCTCATCAAAACAAAACTCAGTCTACACAACGAAGGTAGATACAAAATGCTGGAGTAACTCAGCGGGTGAAGCAGGCGTCTCTGGATAGAAGGAATGGACGTTTCAGGTCGAGGCCCTTCTTCAGACTTTCTTTTCCTTTCAGACTTTCTTTTCTCAGTCTACACAACCATGACTTGCTCTTATTAATGCTGTCTCTTCTGTTTTGTTCTATGCTTGTCCAAAGGACTATTGTTCCAAAAGCTTCACCAACGTCAATGTTGAGCAGATTGATCTATGTACTGCCAGGATTACGCTTTTTTCTTTTCTTCAGCAAGTTTGTGACATTTGCAATTTTACATGGACCACATGTTTGTAACTTTACAGGCACCAGCTGCAAGCAACGATGACTGCACATCAGCGACCAGCATGTCCACAATTTATGCCCTAACTTGCCTTGAGGTGCCGTCCCAAATCAATAGAGCGAAATAGTCATTTCGACGCATATTACTCTGTCTCTGAAATTCATTCCACTCAGTTTAGCACCAATTATCAGGGATGAATTTTGAGGCACTTTAACCCACTGTCACCTTTTCAGAACTTTATCTGAAACTCATTTAATATCACCCTAACCCTCAATCAAAGGTGCTGGAAATCAGAAATAGCTGGAAATACTCAGCAGGTCACCAAGTTCTGAGGAAACGCCATCAATCTTGTACACAAACTCTGCTTCTTTTTTCACAGATGTTGCCTGACCTGATGAGTATTTCCACCATTTCCTGCTTGTAACCGCATGAAGCACAGTGTGTGATAGAGGTCGGTCAAAGTCCTCTTCTTGGGTGAATACTTGTGTGAATACAGTAAAGTGTACAATTCTTACTCGGGACACAACTGCCCCTCAAAGCATGGCTACTTTGAAGAAGTTCTCCCCTCTCTCTGACAAGAGCTCTATGAGACCCTCTCTCGCTGCTCCTCTGTGGAATCCAATGACGAAGGATCCTGAGCTGAAAACTCACCTGAGTTTAGTTTTTAGCTTTAGAGGTACAGCATGGAAACAGGCCCCTCAGCCCACCGGGTCCGTACTGATCAGCGATCACTCTTACACTAGTTCTATCCGGCATACAAGGTATATGTTTAGTAGAGAGTAGAGTGGTTAATTTGTTCATGATATATGTAGTTTTATTTCTATTTATTTTTTACTGCACACTGAATGGACACTGGTTGAGCAACGTTTTTTTGTTTCCTCTGGGTATGTGAGTACTCAGGAAAATGACAATAAAGATATATACTATACTATACTATAATTTACAGAAGAAAATTAACCAACAAACCTGCACGTCTTTGGAGGATGGGAGGAAACTGTTGCACCTGGGGGAAAAACCCATGGGATGACAGGGAGAAAGTATAAACTCCATACAGACAGCACCCGTAGCCAGAATCGAACCCGGCTCTCTAGCTGTGCCACTGACCCTCCTTTAATTTAGTTTAGTTTAGATTATTGTTATCATGTGTACCGAGGCACAGTGAAAAGCTTTTTTGTTGCATGCTCTCCATTCCCTGCACTGATGCTGTCTGACCCGCTGAGTTCCTCCAGCGCTTTGTGTCATATATTTCTTAGTGCCTGGAACTGAACCAGTCACATGAGCAATTATCTATTTTTACATTTTCCTTGATTTCATTCTCTTTGTCCTGTTTTCACACCTTGCACTTCCTTATCTATGTATCTCCCTCTCCCCTGACATCAGTCTGAAGAAGGGTCTCGATCCAAAACGTCACTTATTCCATCTCTCCAGAGATGTTGCCTGTCCCGCTGAGTTACTCCAGCATTATGTGTCTATCTTCGGCCAATGACTTAACAGCTTCAAGAACCTGTATTATATATTTTTTATCTCTAAGCCCCTGCAATGCTAACTGCATGTGGGCAGTAATTGACCTCCCTGCGATGTTTCTCCGTCTGTAAACCATGACATTGAACTGCCTTGCTTCAGCATGTTCAGCGCCCTTTCTTTGATGTCAAACAGTCAGACACCACGTAGGCAGCATATCAAATGGATTTCTTATGGGTGCACATCTTGGCTGCTGGAACTCCAAATCGAACTAAATAGAATTGCCCTCTTGAATTTATGTTGATGTGTAGAACATTGAAGTACCTTAAGGTAAGGAGGGAAAGATTTTATAGGAACCTGAGAGGCAACTTTTTTTACACAAAGGGTGTTAGGTGCTGCTGGCAGAGGCAGAAGAGGCAGGTGCTATCGCAATGTTTAAGAAACATTTAGACAGGTACATTGATGGGATAGGTTTAGAGGGATAAGGGACAAATGCAGGCAGTTGGGACCTATATAGATGGGGCATGTTGGTCGGCACGGACACGTTGGGCTGAAGGGCCTGTTTCCATGCTCTATGACTCTTTATAACATGATGAAAAGTCAGATGCTGGAAGATTGTTAAATCAGGGTTTCTAATTCCATGATGAACATTGAGAAAATAAATTCAGAAAATCATTACCAGGGTACTTCAAACACTCAGTAATTAGCAGTGCGACTGCACTGTTCCACTGACCCATACACTGTCCCAGTCATCCTTACCTCAGATGCTGTCTGTGCAGAATGTGCACACATTTGCCCTGTGACTGCAAGGTTTCCGCAGGTTGGTTTCCTCACATATCCCAAAAGATGCGCTGGTCGATTTATTAGCTACTATAAAATGTCCCTTGTGTTGGTAGATAGCAAGAGAATCAGGAGGGGTGGGGGGGGGGGGGGGGGTTAATATGAGGTGGGCTATGGGGTAGAGGGTTGGGAATTGGTGGATGTGTGGGAGGTAAAGGGTTATAGCTAAAGGAAAATTAGGGGAATGGGCTGTTAGAAATGCATTGAGAGCTGGGGAAGTCTAAATGGGCCAAATGACCTCAACCTTTATCATGATAAACAATAGCGAAGGGTTTCTGTACAGGGGGAGAATGTTCAAAATCAGGAAGTTAGTAACCAGGTGGAAATTAAATGGGTCATTTTTACTTGAAGAAAAGATAGCTTTTGGAATAAGTTATCCATTAAAATGATCACATAAAAGCAGGTTCATCAAGAGTCAGATACTTTTTCTGAAGAGAAAAGGAATTGAATTCAACGATGAGAAGGCGGGTAATTTGGGATGAGATCAATCAAAAGCATTAAAGAACTTACAGACTTAAACTTGCATTTAAATAACAACTTTCATGACCTCCAGACCTCCCAGAGTGCATCGTAGCCAATGTACTGCTTTTGAAGTGTGCTTTCTTGTTGTTGGAGGCAAATACAGCAGGCAATCGGCACACAACAATGTTCCATAAATAAGAGACAATAAATGCCCAGACAAGCTGGTTGGTCCTTTCAGAATAAAACCTGACATTTAGTGGGAAAAGGTACGCATTACCAGTGTTGCGTCACCATTGTTAAATTATAGTGAGAGAGTTAAAGTTTATTTTTAAAAAAACAGATTCCTTGGCAATCTGGCAAACTAAGATCTCTTTCCAGCCGTAATTAGTCAGAAGAAAAGAATGGTAAACGAAAAGCAAAACCATATGCAAAGAGAGTTCAAGAGGAGGATGTGAGTAATATCAACATGTGTTTATTTTTAGATTTCTATTTTTTCCCCCAAATGTTTTGAAAGAAAAAAAAAGCACATAATCATTGAAAATCGCCAAGGCTTCAGCACGCACTTAACATCGCACAGGATCTTCATCAACAGACCTTTTTATTGTTGCCGAACACTAACTGTACATGTACCAAATCCCCCAATCCATTGCAGATTCCCCAAATGCTGACATATTTTTCAGTCTGAAGAAGGGTCTCGACCCGAAACGTCGCCAGATCCTTCTCTCCATAGATGCTGCATCACCCGCTGAGTTTCTACAGCATTTTTTGTCTACCTCCTATCTTTTTCAGTCGTCTACTTTGGCTACACTCTCGCCAGAGGATCAGAGATTGGGAGGAGAAGAGTAAGGGATTGGTAGAATATTTAGTTTTGCGACAGACACACTTAATCAAAATTAAAAAAATCACTAGTTGATTTCTGTGATCGGTGGACCTTTTAGCTTCGAATAGTGAAAGGCCTGGATAGAGTGAATGTGGAGAGGATGTTTCGACTAGTGGCAGAATCTATGACCAGAGGCCCTAGCCACAGAATAAAAGGATGTACTTTTAGAAAGGCGATGAGGAGGAATTTCTTTAGTCAGAGGGTGGTGAATCTGTGGAATTCATTGCCACTGAAGATTGTGGAGGCCAAGTCAATGGATATGTTTAAGGCGGAGATTGACAGATTCTTGATTAGTAAGGGTGTCAGGGGTTACGGGGAGAAGGCAGGATAATGGGGATGAGAGGGAAACTTAGATCAGCCATGAATGAATGGCGGAGTAGACTTGATGGGTCATATGGCCTAATTCTGCTCCTAGAACTTATGAACTTGCTACAGAGTTTTAACAAAATCACAAGCCCTAAGGAAAAAGGTATTTGAAGATCAGGAACTCAGATTTGTAACAATGTTTATGGTCTACAAGATAGCAGTGATCCCCGCCTTCCAATATGCTTCTGAGACCTGCACTGCTGCCTCATCACACCACAAGGCATGACAAGCATACCACCAATAGAGTCTCCTTCAAATCCCATTAACTCAATGTAAGTACAAGCAAGCCAGTGTAGTTGTTATGTCACAGGCTAACATCCCCAAACTGAAGCACTGGTGATGCTCCACCAGTTGCACAGCCTACATGATTTGCGTACCCTCCACCAGACTCGCAAAACATGTGTTCTGATCTGAGCTCTGACATGGGAAGTAATTACAAAATGTCAGAGGAAATGATTCAAGGCAGTGTGCGAAGCCTCCAGGAAGAAGTACGAGCATCTGTTCAGAAGACTGGAACCGATGCTCATATCGTGCTTCCCATTGACTCTGATTGTCCTGTCCTTCTTCCCAGGGTTTAAGAGTGATTTTATTCATACTACTATATCCTAAATGCCATTCACATCAAATAAGGTACTTTAAAATATAGGCTCCATTGTGATACGGGTCGGTCTAAAATACTCGCTAACTGGTGATGAATGATTTGTTAACATGGTGGGATGAATTTTACCAAGTAATATCGGGCATATTGTAGGGCATCGCAGAAGTGTGGAAGAAGTAAGTAAAGAGCCTTGAAATAAAATAAACAATTTTGCAGCTCAATAACCAACTTCAATTTGTTAGCGAGCAATAGGTTAAATGCTGGAGGAATTTAACAGGTCAGGCAGCCTCTGTTGATGCAAATGGGCAGATGACATTTCGGGTTGGGACACTTGTATCAGTGTGAACAAGGGTCCCAACTCCAAATGTCATCTGTGTAAGAGGGAACTGCAGATGCTGGTTTAAACCGAAGATAGACACAAAAAGCTAGAGTAACTCAGCGGGGCAGGCAATATCTCTGAAGAGAAGGAACGGGTGACGTTTCACGTCGAGCCTGAAGAAGGGTCTCGACTCGAAACGCCACCCATTCCTTCTCTCCAGAGACGCAGCCTGTCCCGCTGAGTTACTCCAGCTTTTTGTGTCTATCTATTTGTGTCTTCAGTTTGTATGTTACTGTGCTCTGTTAAAATTATATCATTTTATTTAACCCTGAAGCAAGTGAAGGTCAATGAGTTGATGTTGCAATAAAGAAAAGCGTGTTCTTTTCATAACCACAGGGCAACCCACTGCCCTTTGCAGTGAGTGAAGTACATTGTAAATGTTGTCTGTATTATAATGCAGGAAATCAGCCATCCAAATTAAACATAAAATGGTCCTACATGTAATAAGGAGCAGTTAATTTGTTGTTGGCGATATTAGTCAGGAGACAAATATTGAGCAAGGGAACTATTCAAAAATACTTCCCTGGGGGCGTCAAAGGTTCCTGTGAGGGGGAAATGTGGCCTCAGTGTCGCATCTCATCCCACTGGCAACACCTCTCGGCAGCAACAAGCTCCCTGGATATGGGACAGGACTGAAGCAGTGGGCTCCAGTCATGCTGTAGAGCTTAAACACACATCCTTCTGCTTCAAGTGAAAGTGTAACAACTGAAAACAATTAACTGTAAAATTGAGGGCTTACATATAATTTCCAGTCTTCTTTGAACTAGTTGATTTCAAACAAAAATTGAGCTACTACAAATGCCGCTGGATTTGATTCAAGTGAGCGGGAGAAAGCCACCACCTTCCATTATGTGTGTGATTGTGTGTCACAGTGTGTGTTTTCATGGGTGTATTTGTGTCAATGCCTGAGTGTGTGTGTGATATTTTGGGTCAGAGGATACGTGTGTGGTCTTCATGTGTTGTGCGTGTGGGTTTGTATTTCAAAGGGCGGCACTGTGGCGCTGCGGTAGAGCGGCGTCAGAGACCCAGGTTCGATCCTGACGACGGGTGATTGTCGGTACGGAGTTTATACGTTCTCCACGTGACCTGCGTGGGTTTTCTCCGGGATCACAAATTTCCTCCCGCACTCCAAAGATGTACAGATTTGCAGGTTAATTGGCTTGGAGTAATTGTAAATTGTCCCTAGTTTAGTTTGGTTTAGTTTAGTTTAGAGATACAGCACGGAAACAGGCCCTTCGGCCCACCAGGTCCGCGCCGACAAGCGATCCCCGCACATTAACACTATCCTACACCCACTAGGGACAATTTTTACATCTACCAAGACAATTAACTTACAAACCTGTACGTCTTTGGAGTGTGTGGCTGATGGGCCTGTCCAACTTAGGCGATTTTTCAGCGCACTGCCGGCGACTGTCACGTAGCTGTCAGTAGCTTGAAAAACTGCGAACTGGAACGGTGACCATCAGAGTGGAACACACACACACACACACACACACACACACACACACACACACACACACACACACACACACACACACACACACACTCACACACACACACACACACACACACACACACACACACACACACACACACACACACACACACACACACACACACACACACACACACACACACACACACACACACACACACACACACACACACACACACACTCACACACCAACAGGGCAAGCAGGGGGAGCGCTGTCTGAAATTCACACGGTGCAAAGCCAAGGTGATATAGACACACACCGCAACAACAGGAAGGTTGGCGCTGTAATTAAGATGGCTAGCACAGTGTACGTAAGTCCTTTAAAAGAGGGCGGGGAGAAGGGGGGGAGACAACTTTTAAGAAGCCAGAGATACACGGCTGTGAAGTTCGGAGGACATTTAACATGACTAGTCAGTTATCCTTGGTTCTGAAAACTACTGCTTATGTTTTTTTCCCCCAATGAGCCAATGAAATTCACCAGTCAGCACCGGCTACAACCTACTAGAACCTACGAGAACCTTTGACCTCCTGACAACCCACTAGGACCTCCTGGCGACCCACCTACAGCTCGAGAATTCTCGCTACTCTCCATGGCGGCTTCATTCTAGACGCCGCTAATTTTTCAACATGTTGAAAAATCCTGAGCGACCATAATGAGTCCGCGACTAGTTCCCAGAATGTGGGAACTCCTCACGACCATGAAGGCGACTCCCCGGCAACCATCCGCGAACATGTGGCGACCATGTGGCGACTGCATAGCCTCCTGCAGTCGCCTAAAAAGTCGCCTAATGCCCCTGTCCCACTTAGGAAACCTGAACGGAAACCTCTGTAGGCGCCCCATCCAAGGTTTCCGTGCGGTTCCCGGAGGTTTTTGTCAGTCTCCCTACCTGCTTCCACTACCTGCAACCTCCGGCAACCACCTGCAATCTCCGGGAACCGCACGGAAACCTTGTGTGGGCGCAAAGTCTCCAGAGGTTTCCGTTCAGGTTTCCTAAGTGGGACAGGGGCATAAGAGGGAAAGGCCCATTAGTGTGTGTAGAATAGTGTTAATGTGCGGGGATCGCTGTTGGCGTGGACTTGGTGGGCCAAAGGGCCTGTTTCCGTGCTGTATCTCCAAACTAAACTCGTTTTTTCACACAGAGAGTGGTGAATCTCTGGAACTCTCTGCCACAGAGGGTAGTTGAGGCCAGTTCATTGGCTATATTTAAGAGGGAGTTAGATGTGGCCCTTGTGGCTAAGGGGATCAGGGGGTATGGAGAGAAGGCAGGTACGGGATACTGAGTTGGATGATCAGCCATGATCATATTGAATGGCGGTGCAGGCTCGAAGGGCCGAATGGCCTACTCCTGCACCTAATTTCTATGTTTCTATGTTTCGAAACAAAACCTAAATATGACCCGCTGAGTTACTCCAGCACTTTGTATCTTTTCTTGTAAACCATCATCTGCGATTCTTTGCATCTTGTTTCCATGCTCGTGTTTGCAATGTGTGTATGCGTGAAATAGACCATATAGAAGAGCACAACGCACAAACATGCCCCTCGTCCCACTATGTCCGTGCCAAACACGATGCCAAGTTAAACCAATCTCTTCTGCCCGCATGTAATTCATACCCTCTGTTCCCTGCTGCGATACTGTGAGTGTTCCCCTAGAAAGAACAGTGAGGACTAATAACTAGTAAATAAGGACGTGGATTGTGCCAATGTGGTGACAGGGAACCGCAGACAAAACCTAAAAGTAGAGACATGGAACACAGCAGTGGCGACACCCAAGTTTCAGAAACTCCCTTGATTATGTTACAGCGTGCACCCATCGTTGTAACAGAAAATAGGATCTACTGTCAACTAAAGACTTGCGGATAATCATTTCATTCTGAAATCAAAACTTATTTGTTACCTAATTAGGTCTTTCTGTAGCCTTGTAATCATGGCCTAGTTTTACTTTTAATCAAGTCTCTGGAGGGAATGTAAAAGCTGTACCAAAGCCACGCTCAGGAGATCAGCTTTGACTGGTCTCCTGGTGTGAACCAGTTTTACTCAATCGCCCGTTGCTATATTTAAGAGGGAGTTAGATGTGGCCCTTGTGGCTAAGGGGATCAGAGGGTATGGAGAGAAGGCAGGTACGGGATACTGAGTTGGATGATCAGCCATGATCATATTGAATGGCGGTGCAGGCTCGAAGGGCCGAATGGCCTACTCCTGCACCTAATTTCTATGTTTCTATGTTTCTATGTTTACTTCGAACACCAGCTCCGCGTGGCCTTTCCATTGACTACAGTAAGACACTGTGTGTCAGAGACTGCGCATATGTAAGTGTGTCGACGTTAGAGAGGACCAAGTAACATGACGAAGTTGACTTGTGGTGCCGCCATGACAATGGGTTTCTCAGTCCCAACTTCTGGAATTATTTGTGAAATACGGTCAGAGAGAAGGCAGAGGTTGGGCACCGATGTGAGTGGAATATCACACCAGAGGAAACAAAGAACATTCAGCAGAGAGGAAACATTAGTTACCCAAAATATGTAACTGTAATGATGATGTCATGTTCAGTGCATGCCGTCATTACACGGCAAAAGCTATAACAACCGTCAGTAAAATGCAGAAATCCAGCTGTTGCCATCAGTGGTTTCCTGAACCTACAAAGGCAGTGCAGCCTTCATGATTTAGAGTCATGGAGTCATCGAGATTACAGTGTGGAAACAGGCCCTTCGGCCCAATTTGCCCACACTAGTCAACATGTCCCAGCTACACGTCTTACCTGTCCGCATTTGGTCCATATCCCTCCAAACCTGTCCTACCCATGTACCTGTCTAACTGTTCTTAAATGTTGCGATGGTCCCTGCCTCACTGCCTCCTCTGAGGCACCTAACATTGGCTCACAGGAGTAGCAGGAGGTCCTTGATGGAGTAAGCAGGTGAGTGGTTGAAAAAGCAGATAATCTCCAGTCAATGGACCTGTGATTCTCAATATCATCCAAAATGCTCCTTCTCCCTTTTGATTGTGTTTGAGACAAAGACGCCACAAAGCTGTTGTTCCAACTTTTCGTGGAGGTTTTGAGATCACCCTTGAATCATTGCTCCAGTCTGTCTGCTAATCTTATGCTATGACAGATTTTGGAGAAGAGTGTCTATTTTGGGAAGCCAGAAAAGCGTGCGAGAGATGTGACCTGCCCATTAGACTGCGTATAATTAGAGTGTGTAGGACGGAACTGGAGAAGATAGACACAAAATGCTGGGGTAACTCAGCGGGTCTGGCAGCATCTCTGGGGAAAAAAGGAATAAGTGACGTTTTGGGTTGGAACCCTCTTCAGTCTGAGCCTCACTATTTAGGACTTTGCCCCAGTGTTTTGAGGTGACTGCTGTACCTAGTCCATGGTTCAGAGACCTACTGCCAAGGATCACTACTATACTGTCGACCATAAGCATTGTGGTGAGTTTAAGGTCAAAATATTCAAATCCTTATTTCCTCCGACAAACTAAAGGCCGTGTTGATGGGCTTCAGTTCTCAGTTTCAGTTCTCAGTTTCGTTTATTCTCACATGTACTGCGGTACAGTGAAAAGATTTTGTTGAATGCTAACTGGTCAACAGAAACACAATACATGATTACAATCGATCATGATAAGGGAATAGCGTTCGGTGCAAGGTAAAGCCAGCAAGGTCTGATCAAGGATAGTCTGAGGATCACCAAAGAGGTAGATAGTAGTTCAGCACTGTTCTCTGGTTGTGGTAGGATGATTCAACAGCTGATAACAGCTAGGAAGACTCTGTCCCTAAAGGTGATAGTGTGGTGCGTAGGTCCCAAAATGAAAGAGAGGAGTCAGGTATTTCGAGAGGCACCTTTATTTATGGTCTTCCCGGTTGTAGGGAAGTCCATGAGAGAAAGATGGCACCCAAACCCTTGCCTTTAAACCTTCTGGTTAAGGACCGCCTTCTGGACTGAACCATTCCCGTGCCGAGGGGTTTGACAGTTAGGATGGCCCGACCCTTGGGAGCCGCATCTACATCTTCTTCCATTGAGTGGTGGCTCCTGAGAGGTGGTCCTTTATTGTTTGAGGTTGGTGGTGCACAATGGATAGAAGTTGATAATTGTTTGTAGACGATGCAAACTTTGGTGGTGTTGCGGATAGCAAAGATGGATGTCTTAGACCACAGCAATTCATAGCACAGATGAAAAGATGGGCGGAGTGTTCGCAGATGGAATTTAACCTCAAATATGTGAGAAATGTTGTATTTTCCCCTCACCCGTCATGCAGAACACACGAGAGCTTGAAAGCGCTTACTACCAGAATCATGAACAGCTTCATCTCTGCTGTTATCAGGCTACAGAACTGTCCCTCCATAAGCAAGGGTGTAGGTCCAATCTTCCAGCCTACCTCTTTGTGGACGGCAATTTTTCTCCATAGCTACAGCACTATAAAACTGTAACTGTATTCTTTTTCTTTTTGCACTACTTCTACAGCTTGATTGTATTCATGCGTATTATGATTTGACTGGACAGCATGCAAACAAAGCTGTTCACTGATTTTCGATACATATGACAATAATAAACCAATACCCATACCATACTAATTTTGGGGAGTCAAATAGGGGAAGGACATATGAAAAATAGCAAGGACCTGAAAAATGGTGACGAACAGAGGGACTTGGATTTCATGTCCATAGTTCCCTGAAGGTTGGTGAAGAAGGCAGATGGCATTCTTACTTCCATAGGTTGAAGCATAGAATGTAACATTTGGGATGTTATCTTTCTTTTGAAGATATTTTGGTATATCCTCTCATGCCTTGAAAAGTAAGTCAATTTAGAAAGTCACGATCATCACTATGCATTCAACTATGAGAGAGTTTCAGCATTAATCACTACAGTCTTTTTCAGCCTTTGACTTTGTCATTCAAAAGGAACTGCGGACTTGAAATCATTGAGCGGTGCACACACAGAAACAGGCTCCTTAGCCCTTGGTGCTTGCCATTCTTCAGCATCCCTGGAGAGAAGGAATGTGTGACGTTTCAGGTCGAGACACTTCTTCAGACCCTTCATCAGTCTGAAGAAGGGTCTCGACCTGAAACGTCACCCTTTCCTTCTCTCCAGAGATGCTGCCTGTCCCGCTGAGTTACCCCAGCATTTTGTGTCTACCTTCCCTCCATGCCTAACTATTTGAGTGCAATCTCAATGTTTCTTAAACACAGTGGTTGAATCTGATTCCAACACCTTCTCCGGCAGCAAGTTCTAGATATCAATAACGCTCTGTTTGAAACAAAAAACCTCCCACCTCCAATCCACTTAAAAACTGCTTCCTTAGTTTAGTTTAGAAATACTGCACAGAAACAGGCCATTCAGTCCACCGAATCCATGTTGATCATTGATAACCCATTCGCACTGGTTCTATGTTATCCCACGTTTGCATCTGCTCTCGGCACACAAGGGACAATTTTACAGAGGACCAATTAATCTACACACCCGCACATCTGTGGGATGTGGGAGGAAACCAGAGCACCCAGAGGAGACCCATGCAGTCATAGGGAGAACTGGAAAACATCACACAGACAGTACCCAAGGTCCGAATCGAGCCCACGTCTCTGGTGCTGTGAGGCAACGGCTCTACCAGCTGTGCCATTGTTCCTCTCACATTGAAACTTTTGTTTTTAAGATTCCAAATATGGGACAAAAGATTCTGACCATTGACCCTTTCTGCACTTCTCATAATCTTTTATATCTCCTTTGGATCACCCCTCAGCCTCCTTTACTCCAGGGAAAACAAGGCCAGCCTACGCAGTCTCGCACCATAACTGGAGACATCTAGTCCAGGCAACATCTTGGTAAATCTGCCCAATTCATGTAAATAGAGATGAAGACAGCAATCATACTAAGGCACATTCTGAATACTCGCCAATAGAGGCAACAAGGATGAATTGTGAAGTTCAGCACCATTCCCACATGCATATGTACATGGAACTAGAAGTAAAGCTAACATGCATTTTTATCATTGAACAGCTGTAAATCACAGGTTATAGACTGAAATCTGGGGGTCGTAATGCAACGCAGCATTGAAAGGGTGCAGCATTGTTGGAGGTGCCCCCTTTCAAATGATATGTCGAATTGAAGCTCTGTCCAGAATTGATCTTCTGGCAGCAGTATTTCACCTGCCAATTCTGCACTAAGATTTTTATTGACCAGCTATTCTGCTGTGAGCATAAATGTGATCCTAGATCCAAGGTCTGAGTACAAGAACGCAAGGTAAATGGAAGCACAAGAGACTGCAGTTGCTGGAATCTTGAACAAAAAACTTCAGGAAGGACTCTCCAAGTCAGACGGCATCCGTGGAGGTAAATGGACAGATGCCATTTTTGGGTCACGATCCAACCCGAAACGTTATCTGTCTATCTCTCTCCACCAATGCCAGATCAACCTCTGAGTCACTCCAGCAGCTTGCTTTTTTGAACATTTGATGAAACGTGTTCTTCCTAGCCAATCATACAGGTAAGTTGTGTATAAAGGAACTGCGGTGACTGGTTGATACTGAAGATAGACACAAAGTGCTGGAGTAACTCAGTGGGTCAGGCAGCATCTCTGGAGACAAAGGATGGGAAAACTTTCGGGTGGGAACCCTTCTTCAGACTGAAAGTTGGGGAGAGGAAGATAGGTTATCAAGAAGGAACAATAGACAATAGACAATAGGTGCAGGAGTAGGCCATTCGGCTCTTCGAGCCAGCACCATGATCACTATTCAATGTGATCATGGCTGATCATCCACAATCAGTACCCCGTTCCTGCCTTCTCCACATATCCCCTGACTCCGCGATCTTTAAGAGCCCCATCTAGCTCTCTCTTGAAAGTATCCAGAGAACTGGTCTCCGCTGCCCTCTGAGGCAGAGAATTCCACAGACTCACCACTCTCTGTGAGAAAAAGTGTTTTACTCGTCTCCATTCTAAATGGCTTACCCCTTATTCTTAAACTGTGGCCCCTGGTTCTGGACTCCCCCAACATCGGGAACATGTTTCCTGCCTCTAGCATGTCCAATCCCTTAACAATCTTGTATGTTTCAATAAGATATCCTCTCATCCTTCTAAACTCCAGAGTGTACAAGCCCAGCCGCTCCATTCTCTCAGCAAAAGACAGTCCCGCCATCCCGAGAATTGACCTTGTGAACCTACGTTGCACTTCCTCAATAGCGAGTATGTCCTTCCTCAAATTTGGAGACCAAAACTACACACAAAACTCCAGATGTGATCTCACTAGGGCCCTGTTCAACTGCAGGAGGACCTCTTTGTAACATTTAACTTAAGAAATAGAAAGAATGAAAAGTATTTTAGTTCACACTACTTTGTAAGTTTATAAATTTAAAATGTATAATTAATGGAGAATTTCATTATTTTAAAAGTTTTCCGTTTTTATTTGCATTTCCTATCCTATAAGAGCAGGGAGGTTCTTATAGAAATTAGGTGCAGGAGTAGGCCATTCGGCCCTTCGAGCCTGCACCGCCATTCAATATGATCATGGCTGATCATCCAACTCAGTATCCCGTACCTGCCTTCTCTCCATACCCCCTGATCCCCTTAGCCACAAGGGCCACATCTAACTCCCTCTTAAATATAGCCAATGAACTGGCCTCAACTACCCTCTGTGGCAGAGAGTTCCAAGAGATTCACCACTCTCTGCGTGAAAAAAGTTCTTCTCATCTCGGTTTTAAAGGATTTCCCCTTTATCCTTAAGCTGTGACCCCTTGTCCTGGACTTCCCTAACATCGGGAACAATCTTCCTGCATCTAGCCTGTCCAACCCCTTAAGAATTTTGTAAGTTTCTATAAGATCCCCTCTCAATCTTCTAAATTCTAGAGAGTATACACCAAGTCTATCCAGTCTTTCTTCATAAGACAGTCCTGACATCCCAGGAATCAGTCTGGTGAACCGTCTCTGCACTCCCTCTATGGCAATAATGTCCTTCCTCAGATTTGGAGACCAAAACTGTACGCAATACTCCAGGTGTGGTCTGGCATATAAGAGCAGAGAGGTTCTACTGCAATTGTACGGGGTCTTGGTGAGACCACCCCTGGAGTATTGTGTATAGTTTTGGTCTCCTAATCTGAGGAAAGACAATCTTGCCATAGAGGGAGTACAGAGAGGTTCACCAGACTGATTCCTGGGATGGCAGGAATTTCATATGAAGAAAGACTGGATAGACTCGCTAGAATTTAGAAGATTGAGGGGTGATCTTACAGAAACTCACAAAATTCTTGAGGGGTGGGCAGGCTAGATACAGGAAGATTATTCCCGATGTTGGGGAAGTCCAGAACAAGGGGTCACGGTTTAAGGATAAGGGGGAAGTCTTTTAGGACCGAGATGAGAAAAGTCATTTTTTACACAGAGAGTGGTGAATCTGTGGAATTCTCTGCCACAGAAGGTAGTTGAGGCCAGTTCATTTGCTATATTTAAGAGGGAGTTAGATGTGGCCCTTGTGGCTAAAGGGATCGGGGGGTATGGAGAGAAGGCAGGTACAGGATACTGAGTTGGCCAATCAGCCATGATCATATTGAATGGCGGTGTAGGCTCGAATGGCCGAAGGGCCTACTCCTGCACCTATTTTCTATGTTCCTATGTTTCTATGTTTCTAGCTGGACTTTCTTTCCTCTTGTGTGGTCTCACAATTGCATTAGAATTAGTCTTTATTTACATCTGCTGCATTGGGAATGAATTTGAAACCTCAGCTAATGTTCATTTTTTGGCTCATAGCTGTGCTGTAACTTTTTGATAATTATCTTGCTGTAACTCTTTCAGAGAGCACAGAAGCAAGTAAATTGTGTGATGATCAGATACCTCACGAGGTGGGATAACGATTTGGTTTAGTTTAGTTTAGATACGCAGCGTGAAAACTGGCCTTTAGCCCACCTAGTCCACGCTGACCAACGATCACCAGTACACCAGTTCTATTTCACCCCAGTTTCACATCCTAGAGGCAAATTACAGAAGCCAATTAACCTACAAACCACCACGTCTTTGTAATGTGGGAGGAAACACCTGGAGCTCCCGGAGAAAACACACACAGTCACAGGGAGAACATACATACTCTGTACAAACAGCATCCGTAGTCCAGATTGAACCCGGGACTCTGGTGCTATCAGGCACCAACTCTGTTGCAGTGCCACTGTGGTGCTCCCCCACCCTACACACGCAGACACATACACACACACACACACACAATCTACTATTGAAGCCAAAGAGTGGGAGATTCGGAGATATCTGGAGAGATTTTCATGAGTTAGGACTATGGATGGAGGTGAGTTGCACATATCAAAAGCCAAGCAAGATAGAACATGTGCTAAAGACTGTAGTCAATTTTCCTTCCATTGATCTGAAAAATGAGGTGAAAAACCCGGCCTACTCAGCTTTTCTTTATTTATTAATCATAAATCATTCAATACATCAGGCCACACATTCAAAAAAAACAATCCACCGTGGCTGGGGTTGATCATGAAGACTGGAATATGGGTGGATACTTTAGTATCTGACTTGACTGAAGCTTGGAATTTTTCCTCATCTACTTTAGGATTATAAACAAATTAGTAATATTTGACATAATTCCAAACGAAAAATTGAGTGCATTTAATTTAGAGACATGTTTCCTGAAGTTAAATCACTCGCTTCATAAAATACTTAGTCAAGGCTACTTATAACCAAGTCAGTTCACCAGAGAATTGTATTCCTCCGTTTATTGATGTTGTTAGGATTAAGGTAATGTGCTGTAATTTATCAATAACCAGCACAGATACACATTGGGTCAGTGAAATGAAGCTTGGATTTTACATTAAGAACGACGGAAATGTGAACAGTTTAATGAAGTGAGTAAAGTTAAAAATGGAGTTTGTTATGTCCATTGCTTCCTGCTTTGTGACATTTGAGATGTATGCACTATAAATATATCGGACAACCAACAATCTAAAATAAGTCAGAAATATCTGTATGTATTCTTCAAAATTAATGAGATTAAAGTCAATACGTGCAGCTATTTAATAACCTTCAATGGCAGTGCATTTGAGAAACAGTGCAGGATGAAGGATGATGAATTATTGGAAATTATAGATCAGGTTTTCCTGAAGTAGTTTATTGATTTTGTTTTGCTCTGAGCATTATCCAAAAAACATTCATATAACTTTGCAATGCAGTGGAAAATATGTACAGCTCAAAGGAGCCTCAAGTATAGTGCATCTTAATACTCCACAGAAAATGATATTTAACAATGTGTTTGTTGTTATGAAGAACTATGAATGAAGTTATTCCATTCATAATACATTAATTGCTGACTTTATTTTTCCAAGTTGGAAAATGTTTGCAGAATGTAATGGTGGTTCACCATTCAATTGTGCAAGCTGTCAATTAAGCAGTGAATTTAAAGGTGTACACCACCAATAACTCATTTTTAATTCATGGTCATAAGGACCACGTCACCAAATGCAAGGAAGTCCACCTGAGGCATTCTGTAATATGTTGAGGAAGTATTCATTGCAAATGCACTAAACAACCCATCGGGTTGGGCATTTGCAATTAATGTAATTAAGGAGAAATGTCCACTCCTTCCATGTGGCAGGATAGGGGCAGCAGGCAGGGCAGTGGACATTGTTTCAGTGACAAGGTCTTATTTTCCTGGGAATTAAATGAGTTTCCACATTGAAATACAAGGCAAAGCATCTGCAGCAACCTCCTTCCTATAAATGTAGACCTGTTGCAGGCTTCCCTTCACTGTATATACTGACTTGTTTGGCCTCTGCTCCGTTCAATATTGCTAGTTGCATTGGAGAGCTCAGTTGGTCTGCGCAGGCCGATACCAAGTGAAAACCAACGACCTGTAAATACCGGAAATTTAGAGTAAAAACAGAAAATGCTGGAAATTCAGCCACGTAAGATGTTGGTAAGACCACATTTGGAGTATTGTATAGACTTCTGGTCACCTTGCTATACGAAGGATGTCATTAAACTGGAAAGAGTGGGAAAAAAAAGAATTGCGTGAATATTACCATGCCTGGAGGGTTTGAGTTATAAGCAGTGAATGGAGGGCGATGGATCGTGTGCAGGCAGATAAGATCGGTTTAACTTGACTTCATATTCGGCACATAAATTGTGGGCCCAAGTCCCTGTTCCTATGTTGTACCATTCAATCTCTATGAGTCTAGGTAAGCCAACGGAAGGAAAAGATGCATTTACATCCATGTAACTCCAAGACATAGCTCTCAAAAACGTTCTCAAGCAACTTCCCACATAAAGAATTTCTTCAAAATATGTTGACAAAGCTGTTGTAAATTGACAATTTTTTTACCTACAAGTGTAAGGGGCAATTCCCATCAGTGAGGCAAATGAATAGTTGTCTATGCAGTTGAAGAAGCATTAAATTCTGTGTACGTCGATGAACATCACTGAAACAAGTATCAAAGTTCTTTGGGAAGTCAACATGTTAGCCCAGAACTGTAAGAGCCATCTTTACCCAAGTTCTTGAGAAGCAAAAAAAAAAATTGGCACGGTGACGCAGAGGTAGATGCTGCCTTACAAGCGCCAGAGTCCAGCGTACGATCCTGACTGTGGGTCCTGTCAGTACGGAGTTTGTACCTTCTCCCCATGACCTGCGCGGGTTTGATCCAGGATCTCTGGTTTTCTCCAACACTCCAAAGTTATACAAGTTTGTAAGCTAATTGACTTGGTAAAATTGTGAATTGTTCCTAGTGTGTCGGCTAGTGTTAGTGTGTGGGGATCACTGGTCAGTGCGGATGCGGTGGGCCGAAGCATCTGTGTCCATGCTATATTTCTAAACTAAACTAAACAAAACTAAACTAAACTAAACTAATTCAGAACAAATAGTTTTTATTTATGAAGAGAGTGCAAAAAACAACACTTTTTCAATGATGTTTGTGTTAATATAGCTGATAAAATACGATTGAAAAGCAGTCTAGATGAGATTAAAATGGTTTTATTTCATGTAAATGTGCACACAAGGAACAAGACCATTTTTCATCCGACCAAAATTCTCCTGCTGGTTTCTCATGAAAAGTGGTAGTGAAAGTTTAAGACTCTTAAAGAATGTTTTAAATATTAGTTACATTTTTGTTATCATCAATGCCAAATGTCTAACTTTTTGAATATCATTTGACTTGGAACACTAACAAAGTAGTAATTGTATTCGACTTCAGCGAACTGACTTCAAAAAAGCTGACACGATCCGAACTTATTAGTTTTAAGGCAATTATATTATTTTAAAAAGTCAATTCATTCAATTCTATTCTGCTGTAAGGATAAGCAATAAAGCTGCCAATATTTTTCTTGGTTGGTCTCAGATCTAGAACATATAAACTAGAGCATAGAATATTACAGCAGAGGAACTGGCCCTTCTATCAATGATATCCGTGCCAAGCACAATGCCAAATTAAAATAATCCCTTCTGCCTGCTTGTGATCCATATCCCTCCATTTTCTGCATATTCCTGTATCATTCCAAAAGCCACTGTCATATTTGCTTTCACCACCACCCCTGGCAGTGCATTCCAGTGCATCTATGAGTCTCCCTAAATACATTATTCCCCGGTCAACTCGTTGAAACTCTCCCCTCTGACCTAAAAGCTATGCCCTCTAGTCATTGATATTTCCACCCCAGGAACATTTTCTGTCTGTTCACCCTATCGATGCCTCTCATAATTTTAATAAACTTTGATCAGGCCTCTCTCAGCCTCCAAAGCTCCTGGGAAAATCATCTAAGTTTGTCCAACTTCTCCAAGTAGCTAATGCCCTCCAAAACAGGTAGCCCCCTGGTAATCCTGCACCCTCTCCAAAGCCTCCATGTCTTTCTTGTATGGGCCGATCAAAATTGCCCCCAATACTCTTTTGTCACCAAACCCAAGCTTCATGAAGCTGCAACATGACTTCCTGACTTTTATACTCGTTGCTCTGATCAATGAAAGCAAGCATACCATATCCCTTCTTTAGCACTCTATCTACTGGTTGTTGTTTTCAGGGAGGTATGGACTTGGACTCTGAATCTCTCTGTACATCAATAATGTTAAAATGTTCTGTGATTAACTGTGTACTCGCCACTTATGTTTGACCTCCCAAAGGGCAACATCTCGCACTTGCTCAAGCTGAACGCCATCTGCCATTTTTCCGTCCATATCTGTAACTAATCCATATCCTGCAGTATCTTAACTGGTCAGGTGGCATCTCTGGAGAATATGGATAGATGATGTTTAACGAGACCCTTCCTCACAATCCAACACTTTAGTCTTTTTTTTGTAAACCAGCATCTGCAGTTCCTTGTGTTTTCAAACTCACCTCAGAGTTAAATGCAACACCTCAATTGTGAAAAGTTTAGTTGAGTTTCTGACAGATGCCAGGGAGATGGGTGGAGTTAGATTTTAGTGAGCACTTTGTGACAGAGACTTGAAAACATTGGCTCTTGCCTTCCAATGTTAGAGGACATTTCTGCTCATCTAGCAGTGGACATGAAGTTGTTTACAGTGGATGTTTTCATTCTAGTGGCACCCTCATCAGCATCTTCCACTCCAGAGGAAAAATGACCAAACTTATCAAGCCTCCCCTTATAGCTCAACCCCTCTAACCCCAAGTAATATCTTTCTAAATCTTATTTTTCGGCCTTTAATCACATCCTTCCTATAACAGGATACCATGGTGCTCCATGTGTGGCCCTACCAACATCTTGTACAGCTATAGCATAATAGTCCAACTCTTGTATTCAACAGAGACATAAGGAACTGCAGATGTTGGTTTACAAAAAAAAGACACAAAGAGCTGAGTAACTCAACGGTCAGGCAGCATTTTTAGAGAACATGATTAGGTGACATTTTTGATCAGCACCCTTCTTCAGATTCCTGACTATCTCACAGCATTTGATCCTGACTATGGGTGCTGTCTATATAGAGTTTGTATGTTCTTCCTGTGACCTCATGGGTTTCCTCTGGGTGCTCCGGTTTCCTCCCACACTCCAAAGACATACAAGTTTGTAGGCTAATTGGCTTTGGTAAAATTGTAAATTGTCCCTACTTTCTTTGTAGGGTAGTGCTAGTGTACAGGGCGATCACTGGTCGGTGCGGACTTGTCGGCCGAAGGGCCTGTTTCTAGTGCTGTATCTCTAAGGTAAGGTAAAAGTAAGTAAACATGCTGAATATCTTTAGGCACTCTGAGACAGCAAAGTTTAGAAGGGAAAGACTTCCTGTATTTTAATATCCAATTTCTTAAAAATAAACATTTTCAGAAAAACCTTATTGCTGATGGTCGTGCGAAAGTGAAACGTTAGTGGCGTATTTCAGCACAGACTTTGTTCAAAGTGAGTTTGCTCAGTTTCTCTGAGAATTTCCTCTGAAGTTACAACTAAAGTAAGCTGATGCTTCCAGGGAAATACACAGGCACAAAATGCTGGAGTAACTCAGCGGCACAGGCAGCATCTCTGGAGAGAATGAATGGGTGATGTTTTGGGTCGAAACCCGTCTTCAGAATGAGAGTCAGGGAAAGAGAAACGAGAGATACAGATGGCGAAATAGAGGTATAGAACAAAGAAATGAAAGATATGCAAAAAAACTAACAATAATCAAGGAAGCAGTCCATTGTTAGCCTAGGATGGAACTGCAGATGTTGGTTTACACCGAAGATTGACACAAAATGCTGGAGTAACACAGAGGGGACAGGCAGCATCTCCAGATAGAAGGAACCATTCCAAAGATGCTGCCTGTCCCGCTGAGTTATTCCAGCATTTTGTGTTTTTCTTTAGTCCATTGTTAGCTGTGGCTTTGAGATGTCTTCCTAGTGAGAAGTGACTAATGGGGTGTGACACAATATAGTACATCTGTCCACTGACAGTCTCATTCATTTTGAGGATGTATTGGGGAGAAAGCTGCAGGCTTATCACGCTGGGAGGACAAGTTCTTGTGTATGGGAGCATGAATGCCTCTGATATTTTCAATATTTCAAAGCTGATAACGAATATATATATATAATTCTAAATAGATATTTCTGTATGTAATACTTGATTAGACAAGGTTGGTGCTGAACTCTTTACCTCACTCAATCTTCCATTTTCTAAAAAGCTTTGAAAGTCTAGTCTTGGATAATTTGGATCAAGCGAATCATATCTCTCTGCTTCTTGAATGATCGTATAATTTTATTGGAAGATAATTTTTATGCCAGCGATTTAACCAACGATTTCACAATAAAACATCTTCATCACAAATCTTGCATTGTAAATTGATACATAGAGTTATAGAGCCGCACAGCATGGAATAAAGCCATTCGGCCCATCAGATTCATTTTGACCTCATAACCATTCACACTAATCCCATGGTATTCTTCTAACATTCCCTTCACCTCCTGCCAAATCCTACCACTCATCTGTACACATGGGGCAATATTCAGTGACCAATTAACCTCCCAACCCAAATGTAACCCCTGCATTCCCTCTCTCTCCATCCTCCCCCACCCAAGTCACACCAGCTTTCTTTCTCACCTAGCTACAGCTAACAATCACCTGGTCCCTTTATCATTGTTACTTTTTGGCTTATATTTCATTCATTTGTTTTATATCTCTCTACATCATCGCCTATATCTCTCGTTTCCCTTTCCCACGACGTTCAATCTGAAGAAGAGTCTCGACCGCCACGTCACCCATTCCTTCTCTCCTGTCCCGCTAAGTTACTCCAGCATTTTGTGTCTATCTTTGGTTTAAACCAGCATCTGCAGTTCCTTCCTCTGCATGTTTTTATGGTGTGGGATAAACTTTAATCATCAGCGAAATGATTTTGCAGTGCAAATAGTGTCCAGGAGGTGAAAGTGAAATGAACTAAACAGATTTCTACCTTTATATTTGTGTGCATTTTCCACAAATATTCTGTTGCTGTCAATTTACTCCATAGCATTAGACGTCATTTTTAGATGCAATGAAATCCATAGTACATGGGATTCAATGTCAGATAAATCAGTCATACCAATGTAGAAACTGAAGTAGTTGCCCTAATTCAGAGCTAACCCACTGGTTAAGAGCATGGAAAATGGTTTTGATGAAGAAATATTAAAACTAGTATCGTCCCTGCCCACCCCTTCACCTTAAAGCTATGTCCTCTGGTCCTCGATTCACCTATGCTGGGCAAGAGACTCTGTGCATCTACCCGATCTACTCCTCTCATGATTTTATACAAATAGGTGATAAACTAAAAGTGCAGATTTGTCTGGTCTAAATACAGAGAGCGAAATGTTAATCTACAAATAGAACAACTGTGGTACTCTCATAGCAGGAACTCAAGGGCCTGTCCCACGAGCATGCGACTCCATGCGGCAAGCGCGACCTAACGTGGTCGCTTGAGCCGTACGGCCTCGCGGGGCCGGTCCCACTTCGATCGCCGGAGCCGTATGGAGTTGTGCGGAGCTGATCCCGACATCGCACGGGGCTCCGAAAAACTGACCATGTTCAAAAGTTCCGCTCGGCAGCCGCCTCGACGCCATACGCATCGCCTCGACGGGCGTACACGCATCGCAGCGTCTTGACTTGCCTCGATGTTTAAAACGCTCGCCTCGAAGGTGCTTTCGTTGAGGGCAACACATCGCCTCGCTCGTTTCCATCGAGCGACGCCAAGAGTGGAAGATACCTCACGTTGTGTTCACTCGAATTCACGTCGCGCACTAGAGTTTCCGACTGAGCAAGGTCACATGGGTCCTTTAGTTCCTACTCCCAAGGCTGCTATCAAGGTATTGATTTCATTTTCTCTTAGATGCAAGCCACAATACAGACACTTGGGATGTTTCTTCTCATCGAAGGTGCTTTGTTGAGATCAACAATGGCTTGTTTCCAGAGCTGAAGAGTGGAAGATACCTGTTGTGTGAATTCATAGAGTTGACTGAGCAAGGGTCCTAGTACAATAGCACGGACATCCAGGGAGATTTCAGGTTGGGTAAACTTAGCAAAATCACAAATAAGTGCACAGTAAATATACATATGCATTTGCATGTGCACAGAGCTATAGACAGTGAACACGGTCTCCTTCAAAACTCTCCCCCCCACCACACTGATCTCCTCCCTGTTTCCCTTCTCTATACCTGCCATCCTCAGTTTCGCCGAAGATAGACACAAAAAGCTGGAGTAAGTCAGCAGGTCAGGCAACATCTCTGGAGAAAAGGAATTATATTAAATATAATATACAGTCAGTGAAACTCAACAGGCCGACAGGACGACAACTATGGTGGGGGAGGGACGGAGAGGGAGGGGATGCAAGCATTACTTGAAGTTAGAAGAATCAACATTCATACCACTGGGCTGTAAGCTGCCCAAGCAAAATATGAGGTGCTGTTTCCCCATTTTGGGTTTGGCCTCACTCTGATAATGGAGCAGTCCCAGGACAGAAATGGGAATAGGAAGGGGAGTTAAAGGGAGTCCTTTCCCTTCCCTCTGTTAATCTTCCTCTCAGCTTCCAACCCGTTCACTCATGTATTTCCCTACCAGCCCCATTGCTCTTCCTTTCTATGTCTGTTCCTCTAGCTTCCTGCCCTCACTTCCTCACCCCAGCCTCCCGTTACTCTCCAGTATCCAATTGCTAGTTCGCTCCAAGAATAAGGTTGCCCACACACTACTGACACTCCCACCCCATGCAAGGGGACGTTCTGATTGTTCTTTACTTGCTCAGTCCCATTCACCGCCTGAACCCTTCAGCCGAGCTCGCAACACCCAGAAATTCTACAGCCACCCACGTGGTGTGGACCTTCATTGTCTTCTTATGTTCTCCACTGGGTCTCCCGGGATTCCTCTCGTCGGATGCCAAACGACCAGAGCCAAATGGCGACCAGGCAGCCGAGAGCAACCGCCAGGAACAAAGAGGGGCCCGGGGGAGTGGGGGGGTGGGGGAGGGGGCACAGCGAACTCAGAGGGACCCGGCAGGCTGCCAGCGGCCACGTGTGGCGACTGCTCTGGTTCACTGCTGCTAGATGATAAGACTGTACTAAGAACGTTTGAAACTTTGTCGGTGGCAGAAACGTGGCAACTCTTTGTGTGCTGTCTAGGTGAAGTCTGCTGTATGATTTTACCAGATTTTACCAGTTTTACCAAAAATAGAATTTCACTATACCTAGGTATTTGTGACAATAAAGTATCATAGAATCATTGGGTTGAGGGTCCAAACTTGTAATTCTTGGAAAGCGGACGTGGATAGATCGTGTGTGAGCTCAGTTGCCATCAGCTGTTAGAACATACAATGACACAAACCTCCCGTGTTGTTGTTAAACTGGGCTCCCTATTCCCACAAATGAGCTAGAATACTAACCTTACATGCACTGTGGTGTCGTCTCAACACGGGGTTTGAGGTGCTGCTGTGAGTGAATGCTTAGAACCAATACAATATGGATCTGACTTTAGATTGTGGCATTCTTTAAACTCAATTTAATTAATGCAACTTTAGACTTTGGAGATACTTTGGGGAAACAGGCCCTTCAGCCCACTGAGTCTGCAACAACCAGCGACCACCCCGTACACTAGCATTATCCAATACACTAGGGACTAGTTACAATTTTTTATCAAAGCCAATTAACCCACAAACCTGTAAGTCTTTGGAATGTGGGAGGACACCGGAGCACCTGGAGAATACCTACGTGGTCCAAGGAGGAACATACAAGCTCCATGCACACAGCACCCATAGTCAGGATCGAACCTGGGTCTGTGGCCCTGCAATGCAGCAGATCTACCACTGCACTAATGTGATGCCTTGATGGGTCCCAATTGAAATAATACCAGGATAGGCAGGGCTTTAATTTACATAGCACGATGTCAGTAAAAAAGTCTGAAATATTTTATGTAAATTTAAGCAAAATGTTTCCGTGGAAACTGTGTTCAGTGCTGTGTAAAATCATCTGACCAGCCCTTTGTCTAAACAAAGTTTCTGACTTCTTGCAAAGTTTTGCTTCAATAGTTTGCATAAGTGAGATAACAGAGGCCTTTTCCAACAACAGCCTGTAAGAGATGACTGCCTTTGGGCTGTTCCTGTTCAATATTCTTCTCTTCCTGGATGTGGATGATGAGGTTGTAGATTTGGGACTGAAGCTCTGAGTTTTAGGATTTCAACTGAGTCCCGTCAGCTCCCAGCACATTGTTATTTTTGAGTTAGGAGATGTTCTTCATTCGATTCGCTGCGATATGATACAGTACGATAAAAAATAGCTTTATTTATCCCAGGAGGGAAATGGATCTGCCAACAATCAACGAGTGCAAAGAATTGGGGATGCGCAAAGATTGGGGGGGGGGGGGGGGGGGGGGGGGAGGAGGGGAGTCAGTCTACCCCACGACTGAAGGGGGAGGAGTTGTACAGTTTGATAGCCACAGGGAAGAGGATCTCCTGTGGCATTCTATCCTGCATCTTGATGGAACCAGTCTGTTGCTGAAGGTGCTCCTCAGGTTGACCAGTGTGGCGTGGCTTCCTGGCACTTCAATGTGGAGGGGCGGTTAGCCCGAGTGAGAGTAGTGAGCTACTAGAACCACCTACCCCCAAACAGTGGAATCAGAGACTTTAAATATTTTTCACAGAGGTAGATAGATACTGGATAAAGAGGAGAGTGAAATACTTGCAGAGGAAGTTGAGAAAACATATTGATGGAAGCTGCATACAAAATCTCGTTGCGCTTATGTGCAATGACAATAAAAGATATTATTATTATTATATTATTATTATTATTATTATTATTATTATTATTATTTGCGATTACAGTCAGATCTATCTAGTTTGACAAACAGATTAGGCTCTGGAAACTGAGTGCCTATTGCAACTTGTAATGCATACATTTTTTTTATTGATAAGAGGTAGATATCTTTTAAATTTCTCTCAGTAAGAATGGTCTCGGGTCTTCATTTATCAACGATCAACCAAAATACATATTTAGTAAAAATTAACAGCCGGGCACCACTATACACTACTGAAGCACCTAACTTAATTTTTGACATCTAAATTGCAGCTTGTGAATTGTTCACCAAGGTCTGTGAAATATAGATGGGATGAATGAAATTTAGTGAGACCAACTTAGAGTCAGACTCAGTACTCAGTGAGCAGCGTGTGCCTGAAGCAGGTAACCCAAAATATAGCATGAAGCTGGTTGTCGTGCCCATCTCCATCAGGGTGGCACTGTGGCACACACTAGAGTTGCTGCCTCACAGCGCCAGAGACTGGGGTTCAACCCTAACTACAAGTACTGTCATGACAGAATTTGTATGATCTGCCTGCGACCATGTTGTGTTTCTCCAGGTGCTCCGGTTTCCTCCCACACTTCAAAGAGGTGCAGGTTTGTAGGTTAATTGGCTTCTGTAAATTGTTTCTAGTGTGTAGGATGGAATCAATGTACGGGGTGATCATTGGTCAGCATGGACTCGATGGGCCAAAAGGCCTGTTTCTGTACTGTATCTCTAAAATTAAAACAAAAAAGTGGTTGAGATACAGTATCAGCCATTAATGATAGAGGAAGAATGAGAGCCTAGGGACCCATTCCTGCTTGTGGTTCCTATGTCCTTATCCAAAGAGCAAGCTGTCGACAGTTCACCTGCAAGTCTCACTGATGGCATCCTGGACAAATGTAGGCTGGAGTGTTGCCTAAAGGGCCTGTCCCACTTGGCGATTTTTTTGGCGACTGGTGTATCAGGTCACTGAAAAATCATGCGGGATGCAGCGTGATGTATGACGTGCGGCGTTCAAAATCTTTTGGCGACACTGATATGATGCCGGCAGTCGCTAAAAAAATCGCCAAGTGTGACAGGCCCTTAAATAAGCAGAATAAATCCTCTGCATTTTGCAGCTGTCTAACTTCTGGATAAATGTGCTGATGTGAACAAATATCAGGAGTAGGAAAGCTCTCAGACAGAAGTTCCTGATCGCCAGCACCCCCTATGGGTGCATACAAAACTGCAGCTTATATTCCTTTAAATTTGGTACAGCAATTACTAGTCAGACTAAAAGCATCTGCTGACAGCTTGCATTTGAACACTAACTCCAACCACCAGTATTAATGTTAAAACTTGGCAAAGTTCTCAAAATGCGTGAAGTGTGAACTATAAATATTTTATTGGTTTTATATTTTGCAATTCACATGTGGATTAGGATTATTTTGCTCAGATCATTCTTATCCAGCTGGCGTTATATTTATCTTTATGTTGTTTAAAATTGATCTTGCCTTTTATAAGAATTACCATTTAACTGTTCAGTGGGAATGAAATAAAACAGCTGAGCAGCTTTTCTCTTAACTGTGATTAACCTCTTTGCTCTAATCGCACGTCTGTCCTGCTATAATCTTCATTGTGGTCTGTCTGGTTCACAGATATTACCACATGTACCTGTATATTTATGAACACACACACACATTCATAAGTGAACATATGCTTGCTGAGACCCATCCATGCACACACACACACTTGCACATGCACATACAAGCACTCACATTTACACCAGATATACACACAGGCCTGCACACATGCTCATGAATGCTAGTACACATACACACACACACAGATATACACAGACACACACACACATTTCCACATGTGATAATGAGGAAAAAATCGAATGAGCTAAAAATGCCTATTAATACATATGTATTAGTATTACTGCATATGTGGCCAATGCTATGGCAGCCAAAATCCTGATTGAAATTGGAAGCCAGCTTACTTCCTCTGAAGATAGGTTTAGAGTGACTGTATTGGATGCTAACTGCATTTAGTTGTCTCTGTACTGTACACTGCACAATGACAATTAACGTTGAATCTGAATCTGAATCTGAATCTGATCTGGAATCCAAAGGAAAGAGCAGGGGGCAATTTTCTTGAAGGCATAAAAATACTGCAGACCACCTCATCGTGCTTAATCCTGTCATGAACAGGCTGTTTCTCTGAGGATTTAACCAGGACCCAATTTTTCCAGTGCAGTATAACATGTCAGTCCCACCAATTTTGTACAACACTAAGGTTGAATTTTTTATCCAACCTTTAGACAATGAATGTTGGTCAAATATTTTGGCTCCTCCATTATCCCTGCCAGAGGCAGCTTTCCTCTCATCTTGTTTATTTTCCTACACACTATTCATCGGCTCAGTCTAAGCCCATTCACAGTATCAGTTTAGCACATTCACTGCCCTTTCAAGACACATGGGTTGAAATCAAACTTGACATCCATGGCTTCTGTTGTATGTAAGAACTTGGGTGCGTTTGTTGTCTCTAGTGCATGTAGGATAGTGCTAGTGTGCGGCGTTCCCTGGTCGGCACGAACTCGGTGGGCCGATGAGCCTGTTTCCGCTCTGTATATAAACTAAACTAACTAAACTGGAGGCCAAGAAGGATAATGGACAAGAGACTCAAAGAAGATGAAGGGAAAACTTTTCTCATGCAGTGGCTTGTTACTTACGGGTTGTGTTGCTTGAAAATAAGTTTAGTTTATTATGTGTACCAAGGTGCATTGAAAAGGGTCTTGTTGTGTGCTCTCTTCAGTCAGTGAAAAGACTATATGTTTATAAAATCAAGCCGTCCACAATGTACAGATACAACCACTTGAGAACAAATAGATATGGAGGGCATGTTGTCAAAGAGCAGATAAACTAAACTCAACTGAACAGTTCATTGAAAAGAATGAACACATATGTAACATATCACATCTCGAAGAAACACATGTAAAAATTAATCCATTTGAAGTATTGTGCAGTATCCCAGTCAGTGCAGTCAGATGTGTATCTTTACCAACTGAATCACAGTATCACAGGTCATCAGGAGGGTGAGTTTAGTGTTGTGGGAATTAGCATGGAGTAAATTGGCCATTCTTAGATTCAGTGTAAAGTTTTCTGCACAACAAGCTGTTTGATCCACAGTTAAATCCAAGGAAAAGGCATATAAATTGGCCATAGGAAGCAGCAAACCGGAGGACTGGGAGAAATTTAGAACTCAACAGAGGAGGACAAAGGGTTAATTAAGAGGGGGTGGGGGAGTGCATGAAAGAAAGCTTGCGGGGAATTAAAAAACTGATTCTAAAATCTTCTTTAGATATGTAAAAAAAGGAAAAGATTAGTGAAGACAAATGTAGGTCCCTTACCGTCAGAGACGGGTGAGTTTATAATGGGAAACAAAGAAATGGCAGAACAGTTAAATGAGTACTTTAGTTCTGTCTTCACGAAGGAAGACACAAACAATCTCCCAGAAATTCTTGGGGATTGAGGATCTAGTGAGAGGGAGGAACTGAAGGGAATCCACATTAGTCAGGAAATGGTGTTAGGTATACTGTTAGGACTGAAGGCAGATAAATCCCCAGGGCCTGATGGTCTACATCCCTGGGTACTGAAGGAGGTGGCCCTAGAAATCATGGTTGCATTTGTGATCATTTTCCAATGTTCTCTCAACTCCGGATCAGTTCCTATGGACTGGAGGGTAGCCAATGTAACCCCACTTTTTAAGAATGTAGACCACATGGGTTTTCTCCAGGTGCTCCGGTTTTCGTCCCACATTCCAAAGACATGCAGATTTGTAACTAAAGTGGCTTCTATAAATTGACCCTGGGGGTAGGATAGAACTAGTGTGGGGGTGATCATTGGCCAGCACGGCCTCAGCGGGCCTAAGGGCCGGTTTCCATGCTGCATCTCTAAACTAAGCTGAACTAAAGTTGCTGGAGAATTTAAATTCAAGTAATTAAATTAAAAGATACTTATAGTTTGGTGTGATTAAATCTATGTAGTTAACTAATAAGTCTATCTTCCTCATCTAGTCCATTATTTATGATTCCAAACCTGCCAAAGACGGGTTCATTTTTAATTATCTCCTGAAATTGCCTCCCGAGCTTTAGACTTCAATGACAATTAGAATGGGCAATAAGTACCAACCCTACCAATCGCATCAAGTGGAGTTTATTGTCGTATGCACAAGTACACTGAGGTACAGGTGAATGATAATCTTGCTTACAGCAACATCAGAGCTGCATAGATTTGTGAAACACACCAAACATTAATTATACTTAAATAATACAATGAACCAGACAGTTAAAAAAGCATGTAAAAAAAACAAGACATTAGTGCGAAAGCATACAATTAGAAAACAAGCCCATATCTGTGTAGAATGTGGCCCGTACTGTTGTTGACAAGGTAGGATTACAGTTGTCCAGGTCAGTTAAAGAACCTGAAACTCTGCTTGCAGCAACATCAGAGGCACATGGAATCAAACACACGAGCAACATAAATTAAACATAAATTACACAAATTCTGCAAAAAATGATGCATTAAAAAGACATTTGTGTAAAGCGCAATGAGAGAAAAAAACAAGGGCAACTTGGGCAAAATGTGGTCTATTATGTTCCATTGCCAAAGAAGGAATAGAGTTGTGTGGGTCAGTTCAAGAACCCGATATTTGTAGGGAAGTAGCTGTTCCTGAACCTGGTGTTGTGGGACTTCAGGGTTCTGTCCCTCCTGCCATGGTAGCAGTGAGAAGATGGCCTTGCCCAAGGATATTGGAGATGATGGATGCCACTTTTTGAGGTAATACTTCACATAGATGCTTTCAATGGAGGGGAAGGCTCTACCCATGATGGATCGAGCTGATAGTTGTAGGAAAGTAGCAGTTCCTGAACCTGGTGGTGTGGGACTTCAGGCTTTTATACCTCCTGCCCGATGGTAACAGGGAAAAGAAGACAAGGCCTGATTGTAGCGGATCCTTGATGGTAGGTGCCGTCTTCTTGAGGCAGTACGCCATGTAGATGCTTTTGTTGGTGGTGAGGGCTGTGCCCACAGAGTCCATCACTCTCTGCAAGCTGTTTAAGAAGGAACTGCAGATGTTGGAAAATCGAAGGTGCACAAAAATGCTGGAGAAACTCAGCGGGTGCAGCAGCATCTATGGAGCGAAGGAAATAGGCAACGTTTTGGGCCAAAACCCTTCTTCTCTGCAAGCTCTTGTGTTCCTGCGTGATGGAATTACCTTCCCCATCCAATCAATAAATCAAAATAGCAGCTGACTTATCAAACCTGCTGATATTTTTGCCCGTTTCAACGAAGTTTCTAAATTCTAGCGAGTATTGCCCCAATCTTCATCCAGATATCAGTCTGGAAAAAGATGCAAAAGGAAAGCTGCATGTTTGCCAACATCCATTATTATTTTAACATTGAATATCAATTCCTAAATATTATTAGTGCAGTGAGCTAACACTGAGATCAAAGTAAATTATTCATCACATCCACACAGGAATACTAAACAGAAACAGAAATTGAAGGGGCCTTTGGATATACCTTTACCTCCTACCTCGAAATATTACGAACACTGCTGCTTCTAAATACTAATTTCTCAGCTGACTTTTTCCTATTTCAACCATCAAGTTCGGTCTAAAATAGCCACCACACTGTGCAGCTCAAGGTTGGCTCTCAGGATGATGCCACTTGGCCCACTGTAACTGTGCCAGATTGTTATCACGATAATTCCACCTCTCAAGTCTCACTTCTTATCCCCTTATCACTCTCTGTTTCCAATAGCTATCTTTAGCTTTTGTCTCAACCATTCCTTATCGATTCATTGCTTTGATGACCCACTGTGTTAAGAAAAATCTCCTAATCTCTCTTCTCACTTCACTGACAATTTTCTTTTTAGCTGACTTCCTCATTAGTGACTCCCCAACAAGAGGAAATCGTTTCTCTCTGTAGACCTTGTGAAATCTCCTCATAATTTAAACTGAAATCCCTTATTAAATTTATAAACTGCACGGGATTCTGTTACAGTTATGATTAGTTAATCTTTTTTAAACATGCCTTTCTCAATCATCACATAGTCAAAAAGCAGAAAACAGGCGGCACGGTGGCACAGCTGATAGAGCTGCTGCCTCACAGTGCCAGAGACCCAAGTTCGATCCTGACCTTGGGTGTTATCTGAGTGGAGTTTGCACGTTCTCTGCATTTCCGCATGGGTTTCCTCTGGGTGCACCGGCCTCCTTCCACATCCCAAAGATATGTGGGTTTGCAGGTTAATTGGTCTCTTTAGATTCAGATTCAGATTCAGATTCAGATTCAACTTTAATTGTCATTGTCAGTGTACAGTACAGAGACAACGAAATGCATTTAGCATCTCCCTGGAAGAGCGACATAGCATATGATTTGAATAAATATTTACATTAGCATATATACAGACATAGTGTTTTTCCTGTGGGAGGAGTGTCCGGGGGTGGGGGGTGGGTGATTGGCAGTCACCGAGGTACGTTGTTGAGTAGAGTGACAGCCGCCGGGAAGAAGCTGTTCCTGGACCTGCTGGTCCGGCAACGGAGAGACCTGTAGCGCCTCCCGGATGGTAGGAGGGTAAACAGTCCATGGTTGGGGTGAGAGCAGTCCTTGGCGATGCTGAGCGCCCTCCGCAGACAACGCTTGCTTTGGACAGACTCAATGGAGGGGAGCGAGGAACCGGTGATGCGTTGGGCAACTTTCACCACCCTCTGCAAGGCCTTCCGGTCGGAGACAGAGCAGTTGCCATACCATACTGTGATGCAGTTGGTAAGGATGCTCTCGATGGTGCAGCGGTAGAAGTTCACCAGGATCTGAGGAGACAGATGGACCTTCTTCAGTCGCCTCAGGAAGAAGAGACGCTGGTGAGCCTTCTTGATCAGAGTTTAGGTATTGTGGGTCCAAGAGAGGTCATCGGAGATGTTAACACCCAGGAACCTGAAGCTAGAAACACGTTCCACCTCCGTCCCGTTAATGTGGATGGGGGTGTGCATGCCACCCCTGGACTTCCTGAAGTCTGCAATGAGCTCCTTGGTCTTCTTGGAGTTAAGGGCCAGGTTGTTGTCAGCGCACCATGCTGCTAAGTGCTGGACCTCCTCCCTGTAGGCCGACTCATCGTTGTTGCTGATGAGGCCAATCATCTTTAAAATTGCTTCTAGTGTGTAGGGTGTGGATGAGAAAGTGGGAGAATGTAGAACTAGTGGAATGTAGACTGTGGAACAGCATCCCTCTTCCCATCAGAACTGCCCCCTCCATCGACTCCTTTAAGTCGAGACTTCAAACTCATCTTTTCTCTCAAGCCTTTCTTGACGTCCTCTGAGTGAGGGCAATATGTATGTATTTATGTATGTACTTAGTCTATGAACCAATGTTGTATAACGTTAGTACCTCCACCAATGTAAACCACTTTGGTCAACAAAAGTTGTTTTTAAATGTGCTATAGAAATAAAAGTGACTTGACTTGACTTGACTAGTGTGAACGTGTAATCGAACGTCACCATGGACTTAGTTGGCTGAGTTAAATTAAACATAAACAAAACTGAAAATGTGAACCACTGTGTAGTATCACTGTGTGAAGAACACAACAGCCAGTGCTGACATCCGATGTCAGAGCACACTTTTGTACCATCAAACACAAACGAGCCTTCTGCCACAGACATTAATTATCTCCTTTTATCCAAATAATTACCAAACTAGTCAGAATTCCATCGTGACCAAATCACCAAATCTTTAAATTTGCTCAGCGGGACAGGCAGCATCTCTGGAGAGAAGGAATTGGTGATGTTTTGGGTCGAGACCCTTCTTCAGAGTTACTCCAGCATTTTGTGTTTATCTTTGGTGTAATCCAGCATCTGCAACTCCTTCTGACACTTTAAAACTACTCAGCAGGTCAAGCAGCATTGGTGGAGAGAGAAACAGAGTTTATGTTTCAGGTTGATGATGGCTCTGTTGACAAAATAAATGTTTTTTTTTTTAAATGGTAAACACCATTACCAACATAATTGTGCCGTCGTCAAGCCACATGAAGAGTCTTATCCCGAAAAAACACCTATCCATGTTCTCCTGACCTGCTGAGTTATGGGCCTGTCCCACTTAGGTGACTTTTTAGGCGACTGCAGGAGACTATGCAGTCGCCACATGATCGCCACATGTCCGCGGGGTGGTTGCTGGGGAGTCGCCGTCATGGTCGTGAGGAGTTCCCACATTCTGGGAATTAGTCGCAGCCTCATTATGAAGCCGCCATGGAGAGTTGCGAGAATTCTTGTGCCGTAGGCGGGTCGCCAGGAGGTCCTGGTGGGTTGCCAGGAGATCGAAGGTTCTCGTAGGTTGTAGCCCGTGCTGACCGGTGAATTTCATTGGCTCATTGGGAAAAATAAGTAAGCAGTAGTTTTCAGAACCAAGTATAACCGACCGGTTATGTCCGCCGAGCTTCACAGCTGTGTATCTCTGGCTTCTTAAAAGTTGTTTCCACTCCTTCTCCCTCCTCCCCCCCCCCTCTCCCCCCCTCTCTCCCCAACAACCCCCCCCCCCCCACCCCCCCCCCCCCTCCCCCCCCCCCCCCCCCCCCCCCCCCCACTCTTTTAAAGGACTTACCGTACACTGTGCTTTAGCCGTCTTAATTACAGCGACAACCTTCATGTTCACCTTGGCTTTGCACTATGTGAATTTCACTTGCCCACTTGCCCTGTCCCCCGCCTGCATAACGGGCTGGTGAAGGAAGCAATGTGTGCGTGTGTGTTCCAATCTGACAGTGGCCGTGCTAAGTGAGATAGGCACTTTGTGTATTAACCAGCCTCTACAGTTCCTTGTTCCTGTATTTTTCATTCATTGTGATGCTTTTCCATGAAATCTTTCTTAGTGATTGGAAATGTTTTTATTCATGACTGAATCAGCAAAGTGAATGCAAATGCAAAATTCATATTTTATAATTCATATTTCTTTATGACGTTGAATAACACTATTCTCTACCTATCAAGACAATCCTGGCTCTCAAAGTAACCCCACCAATTCCATTCATCAACTTATTTTCCTGCAACCCATTCTCTCTCACAAGTCTATACACACTGCCCTGATTCTCCGATCAGCTACCTACACTTGGGGTAAGCTTACAGTAATTAATTAATTTACCATGAGAGACACAAGGAACTGCAGTTGCTGCTATACTAAAAAAAGACACAGTGTTGGAGCATCTCAGTGGGTCAGGCAACATCTCGGGAGAACATGGATAGGTGATGTTTCGGATCTGGATCCTTCTTCTTGCCAACAGACATGCCTTCAGGATGTGGGAGTAATCTTGAGTGTCTAGGATAAAACCACACTGATAGGAAGAGAGATCAGGATTGAACCAGGGCTACTCTGGGGCAGCAACATTGACTGCTGCATTCTCTGCAGCCCATCATTCACTAATTCAGACCACCCAACTCCACTGTGCTAAACTCTCATCAATGTTCCCATTATCTCATAAGCCTATAAGTTCATCAGCTATAGGAGCAGATTTAGGCCATTCGGCCCAACAACTCTACTCCGCCATTCAATCATGGCTGATCTGTCTCTTTTCCTCTCAACTCCATTCTCCTGCCCTCGCCCCATAACCCCTAACATCTTTGCTAATCAAGAATCTGCCAATCTCCGCCTTAAAAATGTCCATTGACTTGGCCTCCACCACAATCTGTGGCAATGATACTGGGATTTAATTCATATTGGCTCTTTAAGAATACAATTCTACCACCGTAAGCTTGAGTTATTTTGATTTGATTTGATTTGATTCAATTTATTGTCATTGTCTTCAAGTAAGAGACAACAAAATGCTATTTCCCATACAGTCATACGAATAAAAAAAAACAAAAACACGGAACGCAATAGTTATGCAAACGGTCCTAAATTTATAGCAGAAAATATTCAGGTAAAGTGATCCCAAAACATTGGTTGAACAAACCCGACGCTGGTTCATCATTTGTAATCTGCTCTCAAGTTTTTATTATCCCCCCTTTAGTGAAACATTGGGAAAACACAAGAGATAAAATCCTTTCAAGAATGGGAGGGCTTGAATTACCAACACTTTTGCTGCAAGCAACTGCTTTGCTACTTCAGCTGTTGTGTCAGAAAATCAATCAATTATTTCAGCAAACTCGTGATACTTTCTCCATCCAAACCAGCTCGTAAATTATTAACCATTGGTTTCTTCCCCTAGTGATGTTCTATTCTTAACCCAAATACCTTACAGTGTGCAAATTGATAAATGCAGATCCGCATGTCAGCCTTTAAAAGCAAATTAAATGAGTTTTTTTTTAATATCTAAAAAAAGTAAATGGATAATAGGTTGCAGGGACTTCAGTCCACAAAATCCCTTTCCTGTGCACAGCTCTGCAGCACCGAGGACAGAAAACCAGATAAGATGATTATACTCTATAACCTCAGCTCCAATGGAATTAGACACCCCTTTGCTGTGACAGATTCTTCACACAGCCAGCCCATTTTCGCAATGGTGTTAAATGTTTCATAATTCAAATCACCATCTGCCTCATCACTGCTTCTATCTTCCACATTCACCATTCACAAAATGTTGGCTTTTTCTCCTGTAAATCCATGAAAAGAGCCAGAGAAAGATTCAAACAAGCTAATAAGCATCAATTGGACATCCATTATGTCCAATAATGCTTTAGACTTTACTTTAGACTTCAGTGATACAGCACAGAACCAGGTCCTTCAGCCATAAGGTCATAAGGAATAGGAGTAGAATTAGGCCATTCGGCCCATCAAGTCTACTACGCCATTCAATCATGGCTGATCTATTTTTCCCTCCTAACCCCATTCTCCTGCCTTCTCCCCATAACCTCTGTCACCTATACCTGAAAACTGAAGCCCACCGAGGCTACGCTGACCAGTGATCACCCTACAATAAGTGTTTCAGCACGGACCTGAAGGGACGAGATGGCCTGTTTCCGTGCTCTAATTGTTATATGGTTATATGGTTGTATGGTTACACACTAGAGGCAATTTGCAGAAGCTAATGAAGCTACAAACCTGCGCTTCTTTAGTGTATGGGAAGAAACCAGAGCACCAGAGAAAACCCACACGGTCACAGAAAGAACATACAAACTCTGTAGTCAGGATCGAAACTGTAGTCAGGATCGAACCCATGTTTCTTGCGCTAAGACCCACTGTGCCACCCCTAAATGCAATGCAATCAGTTGCGTAAAATACGTTGGATGATCAATTTCATTTAATGCCATATTCTTACATAAAAACTGAAGGCGCCATAGGTGTTTCCGTTACTTCAGTGCTTCTGAAAAACAGTCACCGTTGTTATAGAAGAGACATTAACAGCAAACTCTCAAACAAACAGCACTCTCAAACAGCAAACAGCAGCAACACCTATGACTAGATACTTTTTTTCAATTGATGTTGCTTGAGAAATAAGTATAAACCAGGGCATCAGCAAAACCCTTCTTTCCAAATAATCCACTAGCCTCCATATGGGCAGAAATTAAAAATGTTCTTTGTCATTTCCAGCAAGAATCCTCCTATGACGATGTTACCAGGATTTGAGGGCCTGAGTAATAGGGAGAGGTTGGGCAGGCTAGGACTTTATTCATTGAAGTATGGGAGGATGAGGGGGTGATCGTATTGAGTTGTATAAGATCATGAGGGGAATAGATAGGATGAATGCACAAGAGTGTTTTTTACCCACAGTAGGGGATCAAGAACCAGAAGACAAAGGTTTAAGGTGAGAGGGGAAAGATTTGTTAGGAACAAGAGGGGCAACTTTTTCATGCAGTGGATGGTGGGTATATGGAAGGAGCTACCAGAGAGGGTAGATGAGGCAGGTACTATAGCAACACTTAAAAGACATTCAAAAGACAAAACATTAAAAAAACATTTAAAAGACATAATGTACTTGGATAGAAAATGTTTAGAGGGATATGGGCTAAACGTGGGTAGATGGGACTAATGTAGATGAAGCATGTTGGTCAGCATAGGCAAGTTGGGCCAAAGGGCCTGTTTCCACCATGCTGCTTGACTCTATGACTCCAAATCTCAGGGAGTTATTGAACAATGGGTAGGAAATCTAAGATGGCATTTGCAGGATATATTCTACGTACATTATTTTATAGGATTGATGTCCCATTAATTTAAGTTTTTTTACTTCTTCATAACTTGAATTACTGTCAGTAGAGTTTGGTTTATCACTGCTTCATTGTTTCCACATTCCCCTAGTTTCTCTGGGACAACTCGGAGTTATGAGGAGCACAGCACCTTTTTTGACCACATTAGTAATATGGCAAGACAATGTAATGCTGGGGCAACTGATGATTTAGCTAGGCTGATGCTTAAAGTTTCTCCCTTGTGCTTACCTGTTACTCCAGTGTTAGGGCTGATGCAGATCGAAGAGAGAGGAATGTTGCCTGGCTCCAGCAGTAGGATCTCTACCCACATTCTCGGCAGGGCAATCTTAGCAACACTTGTTTAAAATCAATACAGAACATTCCTATCCGACTAACTCCTCAGTTTTTCCCCCAAATAGGCCAGTAAGAAACTTTCTGCTGTACAACTTGCACATCTTTTGCAAAAGCTAACAGATAGGCTTTAGACTTTTAAACTTTAGAGAAACAGTGCGGAAACAGCCCCTTCGGCCCACCAGCTCTGCCAACTAGCGATTACCCCGAACACTAGCACTTTCCCACATAGTAGGGATAATTTACAGAAGCCAATTAAACCTCAAACCAGTACATCTTTGGAGTGTCAGGGAAAAGTGGTGAACCCGGAAAAAACCCAAGCGGCCACAGGGAGAACGTACAAACCCCATACAGAGAGCACCCGTAGTCAGGGTCTAACCCCAGTCTCTGGCCCTGTAAAGCAGCAGCTCTGCTGCTACACCACTGTGCCTCCCGAATATTTTTTATATTATTTTTATTATGATTAATTTTAAATAATGGCTCAACCCTTCAAACTGAATCCGTTGTTCAGGCCTGTGTCTGATATTTCCATACTTCCCTCAACTAGTAGGTTATGTAAGAGCATTTCCTGCATTTGTAAGTAGAAATAGACTTACAGTTATGCAGAATCATGATCTCATCAACAATAGCACTTCATGTTATGAACCAACTCCTAATGACTGTTGCTGCTGGAGCAGATGGGGGGACTCATACTGTGCTAGTTGTGCCCCAATATTGCAGTGGAGCTCATAACTAATTGTTTTGTTTCCCCTTGATTAAAGCACACAAAAAGTTATTTTTTTGCAAATGCAACTTTATCTTAATCCATCTGAAGAAGGGGCCTGACCAAAAACGTCACCTATCCTTTCTCTCCAGAGATGCTGCCTAACTCGTTGAGTTACTCTTTTATCCTAGTCATTATACAGTACAATAGCTTGCGGTTTCTGAGCTAATTCATAAATGCATTCTTTATAAATGATTTGATCACACGTACATATAAAATGCAAATTGACAGACTGAAGGAGAAATATATTCAGAATTGCATTGTTTCTTTGCTCCATTTGTTATTTAAATCTAAATATTTATGTTTGATAACTGAGCAATCTCCATTTCAGGCCCTGGGCAAAACCAGGCACTTCTGTCAGAAGCTGAGTAAGTACAATTCTATCACACAAGCAGCCCCAACATCATAAGAAGACTTCATCCTGTACTGATCTGACATTTCCCCCCTCCCATCCAATTCTGCAGCATCATGAGGCAAGAGTGTTTTATTGTCATAGGTCCTGAAATGGAACAATGAAGTTCTTACTTGCAATAGCACAACAGATATGCAGACATATTTCTCAGTAAACACCATAATAATCAAGAAAATCTTCAACAGCTTCAATTAACAGTGACGGTTATTTGGGGAATGTTTTAACACTAAAGTCACCTGTTCATTATGGACCGAATTAGAGTTGTCCATAGCTCTCTCGTTTTAAGGATAAAGGGGAAATCTTTTAGGACTGAGATGAGAACAACATTTTTTACACAGAGAGTAATGAATCTCTGGAATTCTCTGCCACAGAATGTACTTGAGGCCAGTTCATTGGCTATATTTAAGAGGGAGTTAGATGTGGCCCTTGTGGCTAAAGGAATCAGGGGGTATGGAGAGAAGGCAGGTACAGGATACTGAGTTGGATGATCAGCCATGTTGAATGGTGGTGCAGGCTCAAATGGCCTACTCCTGCACCTATTTTCTATGTTTCTATGTTTCTATGAACCCTTGAAGAAGATTAACACCAGCAAATAATAAAGGCTTTTATAACCTTCAGTAGACTAGGGACTCAAGTCACTGTTGCGAGTCCAGTAGCTAATCCACTGTCACAATCAGTTCCTTTTTCCTGTTTCCTTTATTCGTAATCTAGTCTAAGGCATAAAACTACCACATTTCTCAAAGATGTAATCTTTATCAATGTTCCAGCTTCCACATCCATTATAAAATCTCCCACCCTACATTGTGCTAATTATGGTAACTCACTGATGCCCTAAGAGATAACAATTTTGTTCTCTTCAATCTAGCAGCCTGCTATATATTTTTTGTTGTCTTGCAAGAAATAAATGTTACACTTTTCACATGCAGAGATAGTAAAGAAATTTATAAAATACAGAACTAAATAAAGACTCGTCTACCTATCGCGTCTGTGGCAAAAAAGAATATTAATCTCTAAATGCAAAAGGATGAGGATTGTTTGAGTTCAACAGCAAGCAGAAAATAAAAAGTTTCTATCTCCAGAAAACTAATTCATTCTTCCAGCTGGAACAGAAAAAGGTTTTCTAGACTTTCCATGCTAAACTAATGCATGAGTTACCATCAAATTATCCATTCCAATCAACAGAAGATCCCAACTTCATGTCAGTGCAATACATTGTTAAGTGATATGTCAGAAAATCAATTAATTACTTTTAAGTTGCAGTTAAGAGTATCCTCACAATACTCCCATTTGAATTATTAAACAGAACAAAGGTTGAGTTTTTCAATCTGAAACTCTGCCTTCAAATAAAGTGCAAAAAAAAAACGGTGTGCCCTGCAGCCTCATCAGAATTATTGGACAGGCTGAAACACTGGCTATATGTGCTGGGGGTTGAGAAGAGGAGGTGGTGATGGCGCTAGTGGGTGTTGAACAACGACAGTGATAACCTTATCCTACTTCTCAGTGGTGGCTTTGTGTGGAGATCATGTCTGGTTGAAGTCCTTTATCTCATCGAAACACAGCGAAGGCAGCAGAGCCTGTACACTGCGTTTCATCAGGAAACACCTTGTTTATAAGTTGCTGTAACACCGGGCTAACAATCAGTAGTCGAACTGTCACAATAACACACATTGCCAAATATTATTGCCTTACTTGTTAGACGGAAAGGAAACGATTGTGAAACACACAACACAAGAAGGTGCAAACTACTGCCACTTATTACTGCTGCTCTTATTAAGTTGCTGTTCAGTAACAATAATAGTTTCAGACACGACAAGACCTTTAGTCTATCTAATCGGACATTTTCTTGGCGCAATACTAATTTATGTGTGGCTTGCTTCTTAATAAATTAACTTGTGAGGTACCCGTTGTCCATTAATATTGGATGAAGAACTATCGTACAAGAATAACTAAGTGTAACGTCATTTGTTTATGATGGGTTTGAGCAACCAAATGAGGTGAAGATTTTGGGTTTTGTGTGGTGATTTATTTTCTTCATTACTCTCTTGTGTTTATTTTCCACTCTTCCCTAAGTTTCATTACTGAATGGGTAAAATATTTCTTTAGTTCCAAATGTCCTACCTCCCCATACTCACAAACCCAACTGGGTAGTCCTTAATCTTAAATCTAAGCAAAAAGCTCTCTGCATTTCGAAGGTCAGTGGTGTTTTATTGTCCCATGCGCACTGCGGTGACATTCTTTGCATAGATCACAAATGCACGTGTCGTCATATTTTGGTGCCATTTACATAAAGTCCAAAGTCAGGTCCAAGCACTCGTTGCACTCGATGAACTGGAGTGGCTCCTGTTCCAAGTAAGCTCCAGGCTGTCCAATACAATGGTCATATTCCTATTTAGTGATTATCATTGGAGACTAATCATGAGGTTTAGGCCTAACTAATGGTTTAAGGTTTAAGGTTTTCGGTTTAAGGTGAAGGGAAAGATTTAATAGGAATTTGAGGGGTAACTTTTTCACACAAAGGGTGGTGCGTGTATGGAACGAGCTGCCAGAGGAGACAATTGAGGCATGGATTCTTGCGACGTTTAAGAAACAATTGGACAGGTACATGGAGAGGACAGGTTTGGAGGGATATGGGTTAAATGTAGGCAGGTGGGATTAGTGTAGATGGGACATTTTGGTCGGTGTGGGCAAGTTGGGTCTAAGGGTCTGTTTCCATGCTGTTTGACTCTATGATCTAATTTCCCTCATTATTAGCTCCTCCACTCAATTCTGGGGTCAGGTGGAAATGAAACAGGCCTTCCATCATCCTTCAGGTCATTATACATCAAGCACATGCATTTGCCTTTACCCCAAATATATACCTGTTGATTCACTCCAACCCTGTTTCAGAAGAAACACGGGTAAACCTGCTGCAGATGTGTGGAACACTGCAGACATCATTCCATAAGTCTGGCATGCTAAGATTCCAAAGGTGCAAAACCAATGTATAGGTCGGAGATGTGAAACTGAATATATCATTTCATAAAAATCAGTCTAAACTGACCAGAAAACAAGAGCTAAGTGCCAAAACAACCTTGAACAATCACCCAGTTCTGGTAAAAGAGACCAATCTGTAAACATCGCCCTTTATTTGGCCAAATTTTAACTGTACACTCAATATGCAGCAGCACCACTTAAAATATAGCTTATGAGGTATTCATACATTGAAAGTTGTTTTTCTATTTAATCTCTTACTACTGAATAACTGCCCCCTTGATGTAAAGACATTAACCCACGCAATACATACAATTTGTATGAATGATCCTGTAATTTCGAGGCCTTCGCCATGTGTGACTGGCAAATAGCTAGTTATATTTATTAATATTTAAATAAATGAAGCATTGAAACAGAACTGGACATCTTCCCAATTCAACAAGCGACAGAGGGGTATGAAATTGGCAGCAATGAAGATCAAATAATCTGTTCCGGTCCAGAATGTTACCTAAGATGAGTGGGTGAGCTGGATGGGCTGAATGGCCTTTTATCACTCCTAGTTCCAATCTTCTATTCTCATATCCAAATAAATTGCTAACTAAATAGGCGACTTGAATAAACAGCACGTCAGCAGGAACTGGGGGCTGGAAGGAGGCAGCAAATAAACAAAGTTGTGCTGAAATAGGTTCTCTGTAAATGTCTCATTCTCATAATATACAAATTTCACCGAACTGTTTGTCAAGGTTTCCTTCCTTGCAATTAATGAATATGAGGGGCACCTTTGTTGATTCTATTACTCTCGTTTTTTGGTGATGCCGTCATTGCAGGCAGGGTTAAGATTTATTACCCATCCTCAAGATGGTGGTGGTGAACCATTAAGTTACCATATCTCTCACGATTAAAGGTACTCCCACAGTGACATTGGGTGGGGGTTTCAGGATGAAGAGCTAGTTACGATGAAGAGCTGGTTCTTTCTTTCTAAGTCAGGTTGGCGTTCGGCTTGGAAGGTGGAAATGCAGGTTCCCATGCACCTGCTGCCCCTGGTTCTTGATGTTGTAGGGTTGGGAATTTCTCTCAATGTAACCTCGGCAAGTAAATGCAGTGCTTTCTGTGGAAGGCACACAGTGCAGACATCTGGAATGAAGGAATGCATGTTCAGGATCGTAGATGGAGACACATTTGTTTAGTTTTTAGTTTAGTCTAGAGATACAGCGTGGAAACAGGCACTTTGGTCTACCAAGTTCATGCTGACCAGTCATCATCAATACACTAGTTCCATCCTACTCACCAGGGACAATTTATAGAAGCCAATTGACCTACAAACCTGTATGTCTTATGAATTTGGGAGGCAACCGGAACACACAGGGAAAAACCCACGCAGTCACAGGGAGAACGTACAAACTCCGTACAGAGAGCACCTAAGGTCAGGATTAAACCTGGGTCTCAGGCGCCCTAAGGCGACAACTCTACCACTGTGCCACTTTATCAAGTGGACACATTTTAGCCTGGATGACGTTGAACTTCTTGAGTAACATCGAGGCTGTACTCTTCCAGGTGAGTGTTCTACCACACTCCTTACGTGTGCCTTGTAAATGTTGCAAAGGTTTCGGGGAGTCAGGAAATTAGTCATTCCCCACAGGACACTCAGCACTGACCTCCACTTGCAGCCACAGTATATGTGCAGCTGGTCCAGTAAGCACTGGTCAATGTCATGGGATTTTGATGTGGGGGATTTAGTGATGGTAATGTCATTGACTGTCAAGGTTGGGTGTTAGGTGGTACTTTTCTGGAGGCTTTGAGGTGTGACTTTGTGGCACGGATTTACTTATCAGTCCTGACCTGAATGAAGTGTTGGCCATGCTATTTGTAGGCAAGGGCTTGTTTGTTTAATGCATTTGAACATTAAGCAGACATCAGCCAAAATCCCTTCATCTGGTTTTATGATGGAAGGAAAGTTGCTGCTGAAGCAGCGGTATCTATTTTCGACCTGGTTGTGACAATGGGCGGCACAGTGGCACAGTGTGTCGAGCTGGTGCATCAGGGTGCCAGAGACGGGTTCGATCCCAATCTTGGGTGCTGTCTGTATAGAATTTGCATGTTCTCCCTGCGACTGCGCGGGTTTCCTCCGGGTGCTCTAATTTATTTCCATATCCAATGAATGTGCATGTTTGTAGGTTAATTGGCCTCTACAAATTGCCCAAAATGTGTAGAGAGTGGATGCGAAAGTGGGATAACATAGAACTAGTGTGAAAGAGTGATCAATGGTTGGTGTGGACTCAGTGGGCCTGAGGACGTTTCCATGCTGTGTCTCCAAACTAAACTGAACTAAGCCAGTGCCTTGAGATGCTTCGGTAGTAATGTGTGGTACGTGGCTGCTTGGACTTCTGTAGTTGCAATTTGACAGGTCACCTACACCACAATGATGAAGGGCTAGAAGTTTGTTAACTTTTTCTGCAGCTTGGCAAGCAAAAGGAAAAAAACTCTGGGATTTTCCTACATTGTTGGTTTCCATTGGCAATGTAGAATGTGAGCACATAGTTACTCTCCTGGGTATTCTACCTATCCCTCCAAATGTGTTCCTCTGTTTAACTACACATTTGTACTGGTGCCTGGACCATGTTAATCTCTGAACCAGCATCCCTGCAAGTTTAAGGTGAGTGAAACTTCCTCTTTAGCAGAGCTACCCTTGCCTTCTGAAGAGAGACACAAAATGTTAGTTCAAGCAGCATCTCTGGAGCAAACATTTTGGGTCGAGACTAGAGATATGAAAAGCTACAAATATTTTTATTTTTTGTGTAGATGCTGCTGCATCGGCTGAGTTTCTCCAGCTTTTTTGTGTAGCCTTTTTCCTTCGCTCCATGGATGCTGCTGCACCCGCTGAGTTTAACCATATAACCATATAACAATTACAGCACGGAAACAGGCCCTACAAGTCCGTGCCGAACAAATTTTTTTCCCCCTTAGTCCCACCTGCCTGCACTCATACCATAACCCTCCATTCCATATGCCTATCCAATTTATTTTTAAATGATACCAATGAACCTGCATCCACCACTTCCACTGGAAGCTCATTCCACACCGCTACAAGTTCCCCCTCTATTACCCCTAAACTTCTGTCCCTTAACTCTGATGTCATGTCCTCTTGTTTGAAATTTTTCTCCAACTTTTTTGTGTACCTTCGATTTTCCAGCATCTGCAGTTCCTTCCTACACACTAAATATTTTTATTTCTTTCTTGTATCTTTTCAAATCGCTAGATTTTTTTCGACCTTTTTTTTTATAATTCTAGATTCTCTCTCCCCGACTCTCAGTCTGAAGAAGGGTCTCGACCCAAAACCTCACCCAGTACTTTTCTCCAGAGATGCTGCCTGAACCCATTGAGTTACTCCAGCATTTTGTGTCAATCTTCGGTGTAATCCAGCATCTATAGTTCCTTCCTCCCCTTGCCCTATGCTCCAGTAGTGCAATGGTACCTCTGGACCTGAAACACCACATGATTTAGCATTTAGAATGAGAGATAAGCAGAGGAAGATGGGTGGTTTCTGGAAAGAGCAGCAGCTTTAGAGAGTGAGATTTAAGTGAGGAAGAAATAAATGAAGGATGATAAAATACCCCAGGGAACTTGTGTAGGAAGGAACTGCAGATGCTGGTTTATATCAAAGATAGGCACAAAATGCTGGAGTAACTGTGCGAGTCAGGCAGCATTTCTGGAGATAAAGAATAGGTGACAAAGGGTTCCGATTCGAAACGCCACCTATTATTTTTCTCCAGAGACGCTACCTGATCCATTGAATGACCCCAGTGTTTTGTCTACCCATGGGAACTTGGTCCCTCATTTTTCCAAACATCAACTCATTGACCACAATCTCCATTATGTGATGTTCATGGGGATGAATGGATCTCCATTCTTGTGGTTTCCTGCTCCAAATGAGGCTGGCCCTGCAATAAAGCCTGGATTGTGTCAGACCGAGAGGTTTCAGGGTGTAATAGTGTTGCAGTGTGTTAAAGGTAGAAAACGGGAGGAAGTGAGGGATGTAATACTAAATGTAGCAGATGAGGTTGTGCTGCGGTGGGAGCTGGAAAAGATGGAACAACGCGTGCTGCAGAAGCTGGAGCAGACCACTGATGCTTAAGGGAAGGGAGGCATCGTCAATGCTTGGTCTAATGGAACAATCTTCCGGTACTTGCCCGACCTGCCACCCCTGCACATTCTTATCGCCAAACTTGCTAAACTTGCTTGCTAACTTCTTGCCACCTTCTTATGAAGAGAAGGTGACTCTACCTGCCATGACACACAGAAAAATGATGGTGAGCCATTGCAATTTCTCTTCTGCCACACATATCCCATCAAATATGACCCTTCAAGTTTGTGTCTATAATGTGTTAACACTGTTATCAGGCAACTGAACCAACTTATCAACAACTAGAAAGTGGTCCCAAACTAATGGTTACCTCATTAGAGGTCCATGGACTATCTTTAATCAGACTTTACCGAACTTTACCCTGCACTAAACGTTATTCCCTTTATCCTGTATCTGTACACGGTAGATAGCTCGATTGTAATCATGTATAGTCTTTCCACTGACTGGTTAGCACACAACAAAAGCCTTTCACTGTACTTTGGTACACACGACAATAAACTACACTAAACTAGACTAAAGAAGGCAGACAATACAATTTCCTCTACCATAAGCCTAAAGAAAGTACAAGTTGGCAGCTTCTGGAATCCCTGTGCAGCCCAACATGAATAGCAACTAAGGAGACGGGGAAGGCAATAGGTCAGGAATGTAATGTTTTTCCAACTTTCTCTCTAGCTCTTTGGTCCTTTTGTCATAATTGTCTGTCAAAATGATAAAAGCAGTGTCCTGATGGTTTTATTGTACCTTCACACCATTTCTACCAGATTACTTTTTGAGGAGCAAATAGTATGTGGTTAGTATGCATCAACTGCATCAAATGCCCAGAGTAGGGGAATTGAGGACCAGAAGGCATAGGTTCAAGGTGAAGGGGAAAAGATTTAATAAGAATCTGGGGGTTACTTTTTCACAAAAAGGGTGGTGGGTGAATATGTGTTCGGCACGGACTAGAAGGGTCGAGATGGCCTGTTTCCGTGCTGTAATTGTTATATGGTTATATGGGTGTATGGAACAAGCTGCCAGTGGAGGTAGTTGAGGCTAGGACTATCCGAATGTTTAAGAAACAGTTAGACAGGTACATGGACAAGTTTTGAGGGATATGGACTGAACGCAATTAGGTGGGACTAGTGTATCTGGGACATATTGGCCGGTGTGGGCAAGTTGGGCAGAAAGGCCTGTTTCCACAGTGTATCACCCTATGACTCTATGACTATAACTATTTTCTCGCACCATCTCAATATTCCTTGGTACTTTCTTTTTTTATGAGACCAGTCTGCTTACTGCCTCTGGATAAAATTCTATTGTTCTTCCTCGTTCTTAAGCAAGCTGGCCAATTTCTTTGTTTCTACCCTTTGTTTTGTTACATTGATTTCAAAATGACAACAGAGACTGTGGTGCGGAGTTACTAGTCACAGCATATGAAAGGTGATATATAAATGCATTATTTTCTTTCAAGACCGACAGGCTAATTAATACCTTAATTCATCATTGGTAATAACACTGACTTCTAAAAATTCTTGTTTTTTTCCACTGCAACGTCTTTTTTTTTGTTTCCTGTAACATTTCATATGTCTAGTTTTTTTTTCTATATTTTTATATATCTAGGTTCTCTCTCCCCAACTCTCTGATGGAGGGTCTCAACCCGACATGTCACCTATTCCTTTTCTCCAGAGATGCTGCCTGACCCTATGAGTTACTCCAGCATTTTGTGTCTATCTTCGGTGCTCAAAATGTTTCTTTTCTAACTGCAAACAAAAATGAAGTTCTCCTTGCAACTCGTTTAAATAACATGATGGAAAAGGTGAACATCATTTCAGTGTCTAATTGAAATTACTAGGTTTTAAATGCCTGAGGCAAAATTGAATCAAACTCTCTGGTGAGTTTGGTAAGTGAAAAGCTTATTAAGCATGACTGCATGTCATTTTCCAATTTGCCAGTATTTAACAATCTCTAGGGTTGTATGAGTCCAAGTAAAAGCAAACACCTTGCCCCAGCGCTGTACATTCGCAGCTGCTGCCTCGCCACCACTAACCACCTCTTCTTTGGCCAACTTTGACAATGAATAAGGGACAGTTTGGTTTATCCGCACCCTCTCCCTGGGCCATGTACCTGATGCCGGACGGAAGAGCTGCAACCAACATCTTCGGTAGTGTGGAATCTCATTCATGTTGCACATTTAATTTCTTGCATTTCTTCCATGTGCTAAATGTCTAACCATCCAAAATGAACGGCGTTGTCACTTTAAATCTTAAGGCATGAACAACTTAAAATCACTTAGCTTAAATTTGGTTATTTGTGCTAGACTTTTTTTTGTGGAACTTGATTTAAAGTGCGTTTGCAATAATTTTGGGAACATTATGGGTTTTTTTTTCAATACAAATCTGCTTAAAAACCAGAATGACACTGTTTTCTGTGCGATTCTCGTTAATTGTCTTTCAAGTCTTCGGCGAATAAGTGTGCACGGTTTGTCGCGGGTTGTCACCTTGAGCCAAAATAGGTGGTTTTGTTTGTTGTAAAGAGCACCTTCAATTCAATCTTGAGTGTTTTTTTTTTAATTCTTAAATATATTCCGTACCTGCATGCGTGTATATAAAAAAAAAGTGACCTATTATCATAATCTAGAAGCAACTATTAGTCTTCCGTTGGCTAGGCTACAATCAAAGTCTAGTTACTTGAGAGGCGAGGCCTTACGTTCGACCTGTTAAGTGGAAATAAGAGTTTACGCGAGAGATTAAGTTGTGGCTTTAACTGTGGCTGAGATGATGCATAAGCGAATCTAGTCGTGGTTAATAGGACTTTCCACTTCAGCTGGACTCCCCGCTCAATCAGATGAAACCGCGGTCTTTCACACAAGCAGTAGTATGTATGTAGGTGCTCCGCAGAGCTAAACGCGGATGTCAAGATGGTTTGTTTACCACAATAATATTGTTTGGTGTAAACGCCCTGACGTTGGAACAAACTGCGTGTCTGTGAAGCCTTGTATCTCCCCCAACAATAGAAACATAACGCATTGTAATACAACGCAGCTAATTAGTGGGGCCGCTCTCTACAGTTCAGGAGCAAGATAAGATTTGCAACCCGTGTTCGTATCAGAAGAAACTGCGAAAGCGACTTCCTTGCAATGGTGTTAAATATTTGCTTTCGGGTTTGTAGGAGTAACCAAACTGAAGGCCACAAGCTCGCTTCTTGGCAAGGCAATCGATTATTTATTTGCGTGAGGTTTAGGAATTATTTGAATACTCGAGCTCTCAATGGGGCTACACAGAAACTCTCCCAGCGACTGGCAATCTGAATTAAACAGGAAAGATGCACAGATTAAAGACATGTAAACGGTGCTGTTTGGTCGTTACTGCTGTTCCACTCGATTTGTGCATGTGCTTCTACGATCAGCTCACAAAGCCTGTGTGGAAATTAATCCAAAGTGCCCTGTGACTATCAGAGTGCCCATAAACGTACGGAAACAAACGTGACGTGTACATTTTAAAGAGGTGTATAAACCCCTACTGTTTCAGCACACCCTCGGCCAAACACAAGCGGTTTAGAGTGGGAGGTGACAACTGGATTCAGGTATGCGACCAGAAATCGGTAGAACACGAAACACTAACGAAGTCCAAAGCCGGAAGCTGTGGCCCTAACTATAGTCATTAACCATGGAATTCTACCTAACCGTGATTCAGGACAAGAATTCTTTCGAAATCTGGAACGAAAAATGTTCTCGAAGGGATTAGATGTACGTCACGCTTCAAATATATATTTCCATAATTTTGTTTCATGTGTTGTGATCAGCTTGCCTGTATGTGATCTTTGAATTTAGCTCCATATTATCACACCCGGTTTGACATTCCCTATAAAATAGAGAAGAGCTCAGCGTGAAATAAATAACATGTTTGGAAGCGGCACAAGAGTGAGGTGTGATGGTCTCACCAGGACATCACATTTCACCAGGGCCAACAACAACCGTCCTTGCTGGTTAGTCTCCCAGATCCACACACACACACACATACACACACAAAACAATCCCGCTCCAAGTAACTCTCGGAACCCATACTTGTGGCTCTGACTCCTTCCTTTCGAAAATAAATTCAATTGATCCACAGAGTATCTTGCCCAGAGTAGATGAATCGAGGACCAGGTTTAAGGTGAAAGGGAAACGATTTAATAGGAATCTGAGGGTTAACGTTTTCAAACAAAGGTGCAGGGTGTATGGAACGAGCTGCCAGAGGAGGTCGTTGAGGCAGGGAGTATCCCATCGTTTAAGAAACAGTTAGACAGGTACATGGATAGGACAGGTTTGGAGGGATGTGGACCCAAACGCGGGCAGGTGGGACGAGTGTAGCTCCTCCTTTTTCCTTCCTTCGCCTCGCCACCCCCTATCAGTCTGAAGAAGGGCTTCGGCCCGAAACGTTACCTATTTCCTTCGCTCCATAGATGCTGCTGCACCCGCTGAGTTTCTCCAGCATTTTTGTGTAGCTGGGACATGTTGGCCAGTGTGGGAATGTTGGCCCGAAGGGCCTGTTTCCATTCTATGACTCTATGATTATGAGTCTAAACGGTTGGTGGGACGAGTGTAGCTGGGACATGTTGGCCGGTGTGGGAATGTTGGCCCGAAGGGCCTGTTTCCATTCTGTGACTCTATGACTCTAAACGGCTAATGAGCCGTTAAGTTGAAATTTCTATCAAGTTCTAATACGACCTGCGTGTATTGAATGGGTACGGTAACATTGTGCGTGAATAAAGCCATAAGTACCATGGTCAGCGAAACATTGGGTGCAGGAGTTGAACGGGTTGTAATGCAATGGTTGCTAGCTATGCAATAACATCTTATAGGGGTGCTTGTTTCCTCGGAGCTATGGCATTCATAGAGGGTCCCCTTAAAATCAAGAAGGCGTCTGTACCCTCATTCTCAATAGTGATTTCCCCAAACATTTACTGTAGTCGGGTCGGGTTAGATATCGCAACCAGTGTTCTTTTTCGGAAGTGGCTGATTTGATGCAAGATATTTGTGGGGTCGTGGCTTCTGGGGTTAAATGATCGTGATCTTTATATCGGTCTTGAACCAAACCAGAACCACAGCAGACTCGACCTAATAGATCCCCAGGTGTCGTTGGTGTTTTATTGTCATATGTATCGATACGGAAAAATGACATTCTTACTTGAATTTTTTACTCTGTCATACAGAAAGCACATTTAAAATACACAATGTCTCACTGCCCCCTTGATTAAAACCAAGATTTCAACACAGTAACGCGTTTAAAATTGTACAAATGAGACTGTGAAATATCATTAACAGCAGGATTATCGGTTTATAAATATTAGACTTTCCACACCGAGGGATGCTGTGATTCCAGTCGCTTTGCGAAATTTTTATACGATAATTATACAACTCGCGTTTAAAATTGAGAGGGTCGTTGTAAAAGGTAATCGTCTATTTAATCTCGCCGGCTAACGGGCAGGTGAGTTTCAAATTAAAACGGATCTTGACGATAGGTGTAGAATATTGAATAACCCAAGTGGCAAATTTTCTTCTAATATAAGGTGTGCAAGAACGATGTTGTAACGATGGCTAAAATAGAAGGCATCTTTGCATTTCAAATAAGGTTCCATGTTTTAATGCAGGATGGAAACAAAAACATGCCATCGTCAATTGATTTAGTAAGTACTGACTAGTTATTACTGACTGGAGTCCTTTGCAACCTATCCTTCTTACAGAACGACTCGTATTGCACATTCCACCATAAACCCTGGGTATAAAACCCTGCAATAAGCACTGTTTGGCTCTGCCCACAATCGCTACCCGGGAAATGCGTTTTAAATATATGTTTAACACTCACCGTCTATCTTTTTAGTTACAATAATATTGAAATCATTTCCCATCCATGTCAATGAATTTCCCATTCATTGTGTCCGTTCAGGAGGAGGAAACTCACATTTTTATGTACGTTCGACTGATCATTGATTCCAAGAGAATTATGAATGGTCAGTGTTGTAAAAGAGAAGAGTTTTAAATAACCAAAACTCGATGGTCTATTTTAAAAAGATGTGGCTTTGAGGCAAATTGTACATGGACCAAAAATCTACTTAAATACATTTTCGGATTTCAAGTGCATTTTTGTGGTTTGAACTTTTAACGATGTTGGGGTTGGCCGTTTCGATTATATCCGCATTGTTATTTGGTTGCTTCGCAAAGAATCTGAAGGCACTGCAGACAATGGGATTATTGAAGGACGCTGCAAATCGATAAAGTGAAGTTGGATCACAGGGTAATTTCCCCCACTCTGCCTGCCCACTGAATACGAAATAGGGACCCAGACAATTTAATCAAATATTTACACTCACCATGTGACCTGGAAACATTTAATAATCCCCAGAAGAATCAGTCTCCTCATTAAGATAACAAGGCCTTAGTGACCACATTTACATAATAGACACATGGAGGCGGTAAACTTCTACGCCAGACAAGATAAATACATTTTATTTCGTGTAATATTACACTGTTTTAGTCAAAACGACGATAACACCCCCTAATTAATTTATTGAACTGTACTTAATGTTTTAAATTTTAACTTTTAAGCAACATTTAATTCGCATTAATGCGTAGTTTAACAGAATCCCTTAATCGCCTTCATTAAGATTGATAGATAATTCCTAGATTGTCGCTCTATAAGCAGTTCCGACGTAACCCATGGTTTCTCTAATAAACGGGAGTGAATACACGAGTAGAGTAACGAAAATGACATTTCTATAAATGTGAACTTTACTGTTCCTTAGATTCTGCACACACCACACTAGTGACAGCGGGCAACACGAACTGAAGGGACAGTCTTTGTCACCGGATATAGTTACGTGCATCTGATTCAGGTATACAGCATTGACAAAGTCCTGTGGGGCATTTTGTTGTCAATAAACCTATATAATAAAGCGTCGGGGAAAGCGTCGCAAGAAAAGCGATGAATTGGGCAAACGCCCTGGGACAACCTGTGGCTTTTAAGGTGTAGTGTTTTTAAAGTGGATCTATTTCTGCTGAGCACAACTCAAGATTATTCCCTTTATTAAACCCACCCTTCCTTTTTCTGATTACCCCATCCAAGCTTCCGTTCTACCCTGTTTTCGTTATCTTGGCTACCGTTTCACTAAACTGTCTTCACACGAGACTACTTACTGCTCGCTGTCTTTGATACCGACCATATAGCTCCGGACTGTTGCTTCTGATAACCTTACTGAAGTATGAAGAAGGGTTTCGGCCCGAAACGTTGCCTATTTCCTTCGCTCCATAGATGCTGCTGCACCCGCTGAGTTTCTCCAGCATTTTTTGTCTACCTTACTTGTTGTAATTGTTTGACCCATTAGTTTGCAATAAACCAAACCAAACCAAACTTAACAAACAAAAAAAAACGGCTGAAGTTTATTTTAATGTAGATGCATCTCAGTCAGTAGTCGCACCAACACTTGCTGCAAGGCCGGGAGGGAAACATATTTTGAAAATTGAGTATTGATATTTGGTTTCTGTGGGTGCATTTCAATCCGCTGTTATGGTAGATAATTAGGCGGTCAATTCATTCGAAATTCCATATTTAAATATGAGCAAAAAAAAACTAACATTAATATCACGAGTATGTGAAGTAATTATTCAATTGTTGTGCTCTCTTGGACGAAGCATGGAATCAATTACACGTCAATGAAAATGTATCACACAAGTTACCCGTCGCGGAAATATCGGGTTCAAATTCTTGGAGTCACTGTGAATAGGAAAATCAAAAATAAAAGGCAAACCAGTTGTAAACACATTGCTCTCTACAGAGGCCTCAGATGAAAAGGATGTTTAAATGCATACAGGGGATGATTTTAGTTGATGCCGGATCAAAGAAGAGAGAAAGAATAAACTGGAGACTCGTTGAATTTTAAAAGGTTGGCCGAGCTTTACAAACAAAAATCTATTGCAATTTTGTCAGTAGACATTTATCCTGCCGCCTTGTGCATTTTGCCAAAATAATAATTCAATCTTATGAACATAATTTAATTCATGTGAATCTCCGAAGTTAAATAAAATCAATAATTCTAATTGTCTTGTTAGTTTTGGACATCCAGCATTGAAGCCACAAAGAGGCATATTCTGTGAAATCGACTGGAAAATCATTTTTTTCCCTGAAAAAAAGGCTGCCGCTGCAGTTTTTTCTTAATACTTATATCTTTATTGAGACTCTTCCTGTTTAGTTATAGAAACTGAAATGTACTGCCAAGACATGTAGACATCGCGCAAGGGGTGGTTCGCTCACATGATACGTCTGACACGTGGAATAAAAAAATATACAGTCAGTGTAGTGTTTAATCTGTGAGGAGATAAACTCGCCTACGATGTGGCACAGTCTGTTTTTCTTTCAAAAGGATGTATTGCTTGCCCTGCAAAAAAAATAATAATAATTTAACAGCCAAAAAACAAAACTCCAGTTTTTGCTTTGCTGACAATCTTGTGCAGAGCAGCACCGTTGCTTGAAGGTCCACTGCTGCCCCCTAGAGGCTATCTCTCGGCATTGCTGTACCGCAGCTGCAGTTTTGCTGTGTTGAAGAAAACTAGAAGAGTTGCGTGGGTTGTAGTTTTTTTGTTGCTGTTGCATTTGGTTTATTTATTACATTTTCCACCGTGACAGGAAGCGAACGAGGATTCAGCTCATTGCTCTGCGAATCGTGTTTTAACTCGCGCTTTAACCCCGCGCTCCCCGGTTCTTCTCGCCTCAGCCTCGCAGACAGTAGCGGGATTCCTGCGGTTTCCAAAGGGTCACACACTGGGGACTGTGTGAAATTGAAGTCATACCTGTGCGATTATCAACTGGCAGTCAGACCATTAGTGTCATACTCAAAAATACACAGGCACCAGGAAGTGGCTGGTGCTCTCGGTAGAAGCTGGGAGTGGAAATTGTTGAGCTCCGTGTTTTGAAGCACATTTCTTAATCCTTGTGCTTGAACACATCTAAAACTTTATTTTATTTAAATACAAAGAATAGAGCAGACCTTTATGCTAATTTTCTTTTGATCTTCCACAAGGAGTGTTTTCTGATGACATATGCGTTGTGGTTCCCTTCGTTTCTACAGCTTTAAGATTTTGAAAATTATATTTATCCTGAACATAAACTTATGTAAACTAATGCCCAGATCTAGGAACTACCAGCCACTTCCGCCCTCTGGTCATCCCCTACACTACGTGTGTGTTTGTGTGCTAGAATTGTGGGGATAGCGTTGAAAACCTGGAATCCCAAAACAACATAATACTTAGAACTAAAAAGAGCTTTAAAAAAAAATCACTAATATAAACTCCAAAACGAATGTATGTGTAAATATTTAGCTACCAGTATACAAACAGCGCAGTCAAGAAGAAAAAGGTCGGGATCGTATAGACAAAATATTTCCGAGACTTTTTTGGTTATTTGCTCGTTTAAAACATGTTGCAGGTTTTAGACGAAAATGCATGAAATAGGGAAGGATCCTCTCAAATTTCTCTTTTCTTTCTTTGATCAATGGACTTGGAATAGAGGATAATTATTATTGTTTTAATTTTGAAAATAATCTTCGTTCTGGAGTAAATGGGGTGTGAGATTTTTTTTTAAGCCCACTGGAGATTGTTTGACGTTGGTGTGAGATGCATAAAGTGGTGGAGTAACAGCGGGGACAAGCAGCATCTCCAGAGAGAAGGAATGGGCGACGGTTTCAATTCGAGACCCTTTTTCAGACCCCCTTCAGAGAGTCTTCAGACTTCAGAGAGGAGGATTTCCCATTGTTGGGGTGTGTAGGTATTGACAAGGAGCCGCAGATGCTGGTTTACACCGAAGACAGGCACACGAAAATGCTGGAGTAACTCAGCGGGACAGTCAGGCAGGAATGGGATCCCTCTCTGCAGAGAAGCTGCCTGTCCCGCTGAGTTACTCCAGCATTGTTGTGCTCCATTGATGGAAGTCGGCGCCTGCTGGTGCTCGTGCACGGGGGGGGGGGGGGGGGCTCGCGTGCGGAGACGCGCGCGCGCTCCCGGGCGCGTTCGAAAGCACAAAGGGCGCTCTCTCCCATTGGCTGGAAGCCGTCCAAAAGTCCCGCCCCCGCCCGGGCCCGGATTCTAGAACACGCAGTCGATTGGTCGGCTGGCGGGATATGCAAATCGCCCGGGGTTGCTGCGGGCAGAGACACATCGTCGGGGTTTTTGTGCAGAAATTCCGAGACATTCACCTTAAATCTTAAAGGACAGAGAGAGAGAGAGAGAGGCTCATTCATAAAGAGCTGAAGTGCTCCTGCCAGCGCAGTGTTGCATTTATTTCTACTCACCAGCAAAACAAAAAAGGACATCACCTTAAAAGGAGGAATGCCGATGCAAAAAAAAAAATAGAAGCAACTTATTTATGAGCCAAGAAGTCAATTTCTGCTTTAGCTTTTTTTTTCTTGAAGTTTAAAGACAAAAACTTTATAAAGGTTTTGTGTTATCTGGCGCAGAGTCATCTTCGGGGGCGGGCGACTGCTGCACGAAGTTTCACGTTGGACTGGAGTCTCTATTTCTGTGCGCTTTGAATTTTGGTCAGGGGATTATATATGTGGTGTTTGCACGTCTCAAACCACAGAAGAGCCACAAGGCTAACCGAGCTACAAAACCACGCTGCCCCCAAAAATAAAAGATCTAGAAAGCGAAAGCTGCGAGAATTATTCATTGGCTGTGGAAGGGGGAAAAAGTAACTTGGAATAATTTGCCAAGCGAGCTGCTGTGCTGGATAAAATCACCGTGCATTTTCTTTTTTTTTTGTTTTGTTAAAGAAAGTCGCCTCTTCGTACTTTTTTTACTTTACTCGATAGTCTGCACCGACAGTTTCGGCTAACATCTCCTCGATATGCAGTGGCAGAGCCGCCGTCTATCAGAACCGTGGCCCGGGACTGCAAAGTAAAAGTGGGTCCGACAGCAAGACGTCTACAGGTGGACAGTTTAACCCGCGTCTGGTCGAACTGATCGCACGCCTACGCCTGGGTGCTTGCGGCCGAAACTAGCGCCGGAGACTCGAGCGAAACCTTCACCACTCCAGAGACTGTGGGTCGCAGGTGGATTGAGGGAGGGAGAGAGACAGAGAGAGAGAGACAGAGAGAGATCCTCGCACGGACCAAGTTGCAGCCCGGTGTTTTGAGAATTTTTGTCTTTGAGATTTGCTAAGCTTTGTTGTGATGCGTATCCCTGTAGATACCAACACCAGCCGCCGGTTCACGCCGCCTTCCACCACGCTCAGCACGGCGAAGATGAGCGACCCTCTCCCGCTGGCGCCGCCGGACAGCGTTCTCGGCAAACTGAGGCCGGCCGATCGCAGCATGGTCGACGTGTTAGCCGATCATCCAGGAGAGCTGGTGCGGACCGACAGTCCAAACTTCCTCTGCTCCGTCCTACCCACGCACTGGAGATGTAACAAGACCCTTCCTATCGCATTTAAGGTAAACCCAATGTGCCTCCGTGTGAATTCTTCGGTGAAACTCAATAGCGTCTGCGGTGGTTGCAACTGAATCTTAACTGAGTCGTGCAGCCCAGTTTAAAGACCAAACAAAAAGTTTAGTATTGCCTCTGTGTATATAAATGACAATATTTGGCACAGATTAATGAAGAGGGGAAAAGTGGCTCAGACTATTCAAAACTCGATTTTTTAAAGATATTTTCTCCTCAGAGTAACATTCAGAGTAACATTGTAATGGTCTTCGATAACGTTTTCTTACAAACCGGATTATAATAACTGCCACCTCTCCTACCCCGCTCACCCTTCCCTCTAGCAGCTACAAACGCGGGCTTCCCACAGTCTTGAACGGAATTACAACAGGGTATAGTAAAAAAACACACACACGCATAGGGTATTTTATAAGAAACTGAAGTGAGAACAGGCGAGACTCAGCGGGACTTTTCCTGCATGAACTCATCTTCTTGACTCACTTAAGATAGACACAACATGCTGGAGTAACTCAGCGGGACAGGCAGCATCTCTGGACAGAAGGAATGGTTAACGTTTCGGGTCGAGACCCTGCTGCATGCATTCATTCCTTTTCTCCAGTGATGCTGCCTGTCCCACTGAGTAACTCCAGCATTTTGTGTCTATCTTCGGTTTACACCAGCATCTGCAGTTCTTTCCTACAACGTTATTGACTCACTTATTAGGCGCCGCGTTGTTCTGAAAGAGTCATGATATGAGGGAAAATGTGCTTGTGGATAAGGGGTGCGGGTGGGGGAGATGTGGAATATTTGGAGGGTTTGGGGAGTGAATTGTTGTAAGGATTCACCAAGCTGTCGAGTTCCCTGTCTCTCTCTCTCTCTCTCTCTCTCTCTCTCTCTCTCTCTCTCTCTCTCTCTCTCTCTCTCTCTCTCTCTCTCTCTCTCTCCTCTCTCCTCTCCTCTCTCTCTCTCATCTCTCTCTCTCTCTCTCTATCTCTCTCTCCCTCTCTCCTCTCTCTCTCCTCTCTCCCTCTCTCTCTCTCTCTCTCTTCTCTCTATCTATCTATCTATCTCTCTCTCCATCTCTCTCTCCTCTCTCTCTCTCTCTCTCTCTCTCTCTCTCTCTCTCTCTCTCTCTCTCTGTGTACCTTGCCTGATCTGAGCTCGTCTCCCGGAATATAGGTGGTTTCCCTGGGAGACGTTCCCGACGGGACTCTGGTCACGGTCCTGGCCGGCAACGACGAGAACTACTCGGCAGAGCTGCGCAACGCCACGGCTGTCATGAAGAACCAGGTCGCCCGTTTCAACGATCTGCGATTCGTCGGCCGGAGTGGACGAGGTAGTCAAAGTAAAAACAGAATGACCAGTTGCCCACACCTTCGCTGCTACCCCGCCGGTTATGTTTTCGCAAACCTCCCGTCAACGTAAACACTCGCACATAATAGAGTATCAGGTAGCAAAGTGACCTGGGCCTGATAAACACATGATTCTGCTCAATGTGGATTATGTATACCAGGTTGTGTTAGTTCCACACCGACCGCCACATGGAGCTGTCAGTACAATATCCAGACTATTGACAGTCTGCTGAGGGGCTTGGTGCTATTTTAGGAGATTGGTGTTAAGGTTTGGGTGAGGCGGTTTGGGGCGGGGGGGGGGGGGGGGGGGGGGGGGGGCGGGGAATCACTCAGATTTTAACGCAGGGAGTTTTGCAAAATAAAACACGACCATGTAATCCACACGGTCACGATTTAAGGAGATCCGATCTGCTTCTTTGGGCCTTTCACCCCCTCTCCCAATGCCGGCTTTGGGAATAACCAGGGATTTGCCCTGAAACTTCGCTGTTATCCAAATATTTCCATCGTTCACAATGGCCCGGAAAAATCAAACCGCAATGTTAGCAGTTGAATTTATAACTCATTGCAAAAATCAATTTAAGCCACTTGAAACGCCAGATATTATATATTACATTTTACTGCCACGTTAAGAAAATATATATTTTTAAATACACGTTAAATATAAGGCACTTTTAAAAGACAAAAACTGAGATAAGCCAATTTTTTAAAAGATGAAGGATACTGAATAAATTCAATAGAACATTTGTTCTTAACTACAAATTGTAATACGCTCTTCTAATATCACGGAAAATTTGCAATGATGGACTTTATTCATGTGATGAAAAACAGTTAACAGATGTTAAGGAACAAATAATGCTGTGACAATCGTTCTTTAAAGTATTTAGAGATAGACGCTGGAATTAACGGTAAAAGTGTTCAGTTCGGACTGATTTTTTAATTCAGTTTTTATCACGGGCAACATGTCGCCATTGTTTCCTGAACCCTACACGTTACTGTAACCTGCTCATTCGTTGCTGTGCCCCATGTTTCAGGGAAGAGCTTTACGTTGACCATCACCGTGTTCACAAACCCTCCTCAAGTCGCCACTTACCACCGGGCTATCAAGATCACCGTGGACGGGCCCAGAGAGCCCAGAAGTGAGTACCTGAAGTTCTCATTCCGTTTTTTCATTCCTCTGAACGGGCGGGACTTAAGCGCTGTCTCCTGTACCATGTTTCCACAATGATACCGCAAGACAGGGGGTTTCTAGAGCAGTTTCCCGTTGTACGATTTGCCCTTCAACCGTTCCAATGTTACAATGTGCAACGGCTCTAGAGAACTATCCGCTGCTTGGGGCAGCTGCCGTATCCCCACAGACAGGTGACTTCTGGTTGTCTTAAGACAAACCAAAGTATTTCACAAAGATTCATTATTCCCACCGATAGTTTTGTGGTGCGTGGACCACATGTAGGAACGTTAGCAGGAATAAATGAAGCGCGCACATTGAACAGATATCGTTCAAGTGAAAACGTTTAATAAACAATAAGTCCACGGATACCGAGCGTTTAAAAAAATATTCATCAGGTGTATGACATCCTTTATCCACCAACAGATTCTTAAGGTGCAACAATTTTCATAATTCTCTGTGATTCTTTGGGGGTTAGTTTGATGAATATATATTTAAAATAAGTTTCATCCATTAAATACCAAGTAAAAAAACGTTACTAGCATTAACATGTGAAACATATTAATGCGAGATTTTTTTTAAATTAAGCGAAAACGGAGTATTTATTAAAGCACCTTCACACGCCGCAGCTTAAAGCAAAGCATTATATTACCCATGTGTATAATACAAACGCATACATTTCCCCAAAGGTTCTTTTTATTTAAACGGTCAAATATTGTTGTGGAATTATGTCCCTTAAAATATTGAGACATCTCACCGAGATCTTTTTAACATGGCTGTATTTCGAAGGTTTTATGCCACATTATAGGTTGTAGGCACAGGGAATTTTCCTGGTATTTTGCGTCCATTTGTAAAAGCACTTCCAGTGATAAATAATTAAGGAAAGCAGACCTCTTAACAACAAGCAACCTAATGTATAGTTCACTTCAAGCACCTTTAGATCATTTAGCTCAGTTCTGATGTAATTGTATTTGCTACAGAATATGCCGTTAGTCACACATAATTATATCACATTTTAAATATTGCCAGACTATAGCAAGGGAATCTCTGATTACATATTAATGAATAACAATTATGACCATCAATATTTTACAAAAAAATCACCTGAGGAGGTAAATAAAAGTCTTCAGAATGTTATTTGCACTCATCTTAATATTGGTCCAAAACATTAATCTTCGTTATTAAGTCCTTATTAAGCCCTTCGTTATTAAGTTTTTAGCCCTTAAGATACAATAGAATCAAAACAATCAACGAAAAATGACTAGTTTTGTGTCCGATGCAGATTATTTTAGTCTCCCTTGCATGACATAGAGTAGATATTCACTCAGGGTGAATATTTTAAAACGTAGTACTGATGTGATTAATATATTTAATAAAAAAACATGTAGGTCTAATTGCAGAATTAGGTTAACGTGTCATTTTTACTTTGATATTTCAATACTTACTATTGAACTTATTTGTTCGTGCTCGGATTTTTTTGTAGCGCAAGACTAAATTATAGCATTTAATGTAGTGTTAATATTAAGCATTTCACAGGGAGATGACAATGAAATTGGTCACAAATGGCAAATATAAGATAGTGGCAAATAAATAGTAAGCAGTAAGGGTGGCACAATTACAGGAGAATACAGTGCATGTTACATTCAGTTTTGAGATGCTTTTACATCATGATGTTTCTAACTAAATTGTATAGTGTATTATTGATCATTAATTTGATCACGTTTCTTTATAACTTCCGATTTTACTGGTACATTGGTAACTTCAGATTTAGTCATTTCAAACATCATGAATACAATCCATCTCAAAATACTTTATTTTACTTAACGCCAAGCTTTGGCTAGGTTTAATACACCAAACAAAATGATTCAACAAAACCTGAAATGTATTGGAATGATTTAATTTGCCATCGTTCAAAAATAAGACATTAGTAATTCCAATGATCCTACCTTTTAATTTTAATACTTAAAAAAGTATTCTTTTTTTGCCAGCAGAATATATTCAATCAGAAGTATTTAATCTTAGCTATCTCAAAGTTTTAAGATTATTTGTGCAGTTTGGACATCAGGTAGGTAGTGATGATGAGCTTATCATTAGAAGAATATGAAAAGATATAGCTTTCTCGGTGATTATCTTTTTTTCTTAAAATACTAAATTAATGATCATGCTGTTATCACGCTGTATACATAAAAATATTTATGTTGAATTTAAAGTTATTTTTACTGGTAGTAATTAATAGTAAATGACAAATTCCAGATTTTCTCTATGTAGAAGTGTAGATTCTGTGTTGTAAAATGTATATCAGGCTTACATCTGAAAATATCAAGAATAAAGAATATTTCTGAGCATTAGGATTTTTACATCTACATGAATTACAATAAATTATGATGCACGGTTAGGATATTTTTTGGGGAGTAAATATGGAATTAGTCTTTTTATTTATGAGTGGCAGATTATCCTTTCACCCATTCATCCAAACCACAGAATTACCTTTGATCTCGTGTTCAGTACACATCAAAAAAACCAACAGATTTCAGATAAGAAATAATCTCAATTCACCGCCAAACCACAGGGTTGAGAAAGTCCTTTCTATAAACTGAAGCTGCGCGAGATTCAATACAAGATGCCATAAGCGTGCATACCTGATCAACTACCGTAATCAGGAATTTCATAAATGATTATCGAGGAAATTAAGATTTAATATCCAATATTATAATCTTGATATTATATTGTAATATGGATTCTACAGTGGGATTTACTTAAGATATTATACATACACATGATACTGCATTTTGTTAACTGTTTCATTTCTGGCATGGTTGTTTTACCTGCAAAATGCTTTAAACACAGTTAAACTGATGTCATATTAGGCATATTTTGGGCAAATCATTCAGATTTTTACAGAAACTGCTACTTTTCTGCCTTCAAGTCTTTTAATGTAACATTGGTTTACCAGGGCAGTAGTCCACACCATTTAGGTAAGTGAAGCAATTTGCTGGGGGCCATATTGCATCAAATCCCTGACTATAGTGTGGGGATTTTTACAATGCCTTCCCACATTTCACAGTGTTGTGATAAAGAATGATGCTCGGCACTGGAGATCCATGGGGTCAAGTATAAATAAATAAATAATACGAAGCATTTAAATATTTTAGCACAAATTATTGTTTAATCTCCACATGTGGATATTATTCAAACTCAGATCCAAATATTCCACTCTTGAAAGAATAACTGCAGCTTTTTGCTTGGTTTATTTTTTTCTAATTTCTCCTTTAGATGGTAGAAGCCAATCGCGATCATCAACACTGGTAAATTGTAGAGAAACAGCAGAATTTAGAGCCAGTTTAAAGGCTTTTTTTCCTTCTTTTTATTTATTTTGGTGTGTAGATCACAACTTTTCCCAAATTCTGCATTAAGATCGATGGTTGAAATAGCCACTGTTGTAGACCCTCCCTACAATGGACCACAGGGGAGGTAGCGTCTGTTATTTCTGATTGTCTGCCATGACCAAGGAAGGTAAATGTTAACCTGTTCAACCTGAGGCCGGGTGGGAAGAAATGAAGTATTAGAAAGAAGGGGGGTGGGGTTTAAACGAGTGGGAGTTTATAGGCCGGGGAGCTGCAGAGTCCCCAGCTCCACACACGGTACACTAGGATTGGGCCTGGTACACACGTCACCTCCACGCTGCACCCTCCCTAAGCTCCTGCAACTGGAAGTTCCCACCATGTGGCGGCAGCTCAATGGGTAACCTGGCGAAAGTGGGGGGGGTGCAACTGGAGCCTCACGCCGTTACTAGGCGACCAAGGCACACGTTGCCAGGGCAACGCAGATGCAGTAGGCCGCACTGCATCTGCATCCAACACCCCAAGTCATCACTTTGTGGCAGCCGCTGCAAACCCATGCCCAATGCAACGCTCTTGAGAAGATAGACACAAAATGGTGGAGTAGCTCAGCGGGACAGGCAGTATATCTGGAGAGAAGGAATGTGGGACGTTTCGGGTCAAGACCGTTCTCTTCAGAAGTGTTATATTGCTCCCTCTCTCTCTCCATGTTCCGCTGCCCAACACTATGCTAACCACCACCACCACGAACTGACACGTAGATCCACCATAGCCAAAATAGAGGTCCGTAATTGTGAGGGTTTACTGTAATGATAATATTCAGCTCTTGATTCCAGTTATTTTTGAATATCATATTCTGAACAATGTGTGATCTAAGGAGTCTGCTGATGGTGTACTTCTGCTGCACAGGCCTGTGTGAGTTTAAAATGATTTTGTAGAATATATCAGTGTTTGACACTTTTACACATGACAACAGCTCGAAAATCTTTTAATACCTTTTGCCATTTTTGATTATTTTAACTCAAACGTTGATTCATTTGTATAGTTATACAGCATGGATATAAGCCCTTCAGCCTCTGTGGTCTATACTGACCAAGTTGGCATTCTGGGCTAGTTCCATTTGCCTGCATTTGGCCCACAATTGTTTCTACTTCTAGAGCATCATCTGGTAGGTTATTCAACATAAAGAGTGAAAGAGTTGCTCCCGATGTCCCGCTTAAATCTCTCCCTTCTCACCGTAATCTTAGGCCCTCTAGTTTTAGAATCCTCTACCTTGGAAAAAAACAACTGTGAGCATTCTCTTTATCCATGCCCCTCATGATCTTATGCACCTCAATAAGCTCACTCCTCAAACTCCTACGCCCCAAAGATAAATGTCCCAATCTATAAAACCTCTTCCAAAATGCTATTTGTCTCAACTCACAGAGCTATAAAACAAGCCTTTCTGCCCAACTCATCCAAAATGTCAACTTTTTATTTATCCTTTTTAGTATGTAATTTTGCCACACATCACTAATTACAATTAGGTGAAATTCTGCACAATATTTACCTCATGCTTTAGTTTCTTTTGGTCCCTATTGTTATACTCCCTTTTCTCCTAAAGATATTAACTGCTCATTAGAATACATCTCCTCAAATGCTACTTAGTCTAGGGTCATTCATTCAAGTGGTAATGTTACACATGTCAGTTATCAAAGTGAGTATTTGGCAGTGGGTTTGTCTGGAGCTGGGCCTAAACTTGTTTTTGATCTCTCCTTAACTGTACAGACATCAAAAGACATCAGATTGTTTTCAAAGTCACTGTAACAGCTGTAGTCAGTGATAACTGGAAGTGAGAGGGCATGAAGTTCTCCACTAGTTGGATTCGTATTTGTCATAAAGGGTGATGCATATGATTTCAGAGTAATTTGATTAAATGAAAGTGTAGCACAGTGGAACAGCTAATACCATACGACCTGGGACATGGGTCCTATCCTGATCTCCAGTGATGGCTGTGGAGAGTTTATACATTCTGTGGCCACATGTGTTTCTTCTGGGTGCTCTGGTTTTCCACCACATCCCAAAGATATGTGGGTGGATAGATTAACCGGTCAATATAAGTTACCACTTGCACGTGGGTAGGTGGTAGATTCTGAGGGGAGCAGATTAGAATGTGGGGAGATTAAAATGGGATTAATGGAGAATTTATGTTCACTGGGTAGTTTATAGTTGGAGCGGACTTGATGGAGTGAAGGGCCCTTTTCTATGCTGTATCTCCATGGGTTTGGACACGTTTTAATTTGTTTTGAGTCTTTACCAATTGTCAAACAGACACATTTCGGCAGCACATTGGCACAGCAGTAGAGTTGCTTTCTTACAGTGCCAGAGTCCTGGGTTCAATACTGACTACAGGTGTTGGCTGTACAAAGTTTGTACGTCCTCCCCGTGTCCTCCGTGGGTTTCCCCTGGGTGCTCCGGTTTCCTCCCACACTCCAAAGACGTACAGGTTTGTTGGTTAATTGGCTTCGGTTAAATTGTAAATTGTCCCTAGTGTGTATAGAGTAATGTATGTGTATGGGGATTGCTAGCCGGTGTGGACTCAGTGGGCCGAAGGGCCTGTTTCCACTCTGTATCTCTAAACTAAAACCAGCATGAGTAGTTCCACCAGCTCTTTAAATGATCATAATTAGTTACATTGTTTATATATCCCACTCTTGGATTATTGACTTCATATCATTACAGCAATTAATATAAATTCACACCATTTAATATTTTTATGAAGCTTTGAAACCTCCGAACAATTTTTCCTTCATCTGACTCCTGCAAATTTTTTTAACAAAATGACAAATAACTTGTGGGAGGGGGGGAGAAATTAGGTTTGGATTTAAGAGCCATTCTGTGATTGTACCCAAATGAAATTGGCATATTAGTGTCTAAGCCATGGCATCTTGTCTGAAAACGAATGCATTATGTGTGTATTGCTTGAAGAATCCAGTTAAATGCACAAACATATTTATAGTGTCAGGAATATTATTAATTTCTATACAAACTGAAAGGCATATCACTGCCAAAAAAGCATCAATGAACGAGATAATATTCGGTAGCCTGTATTAGTATGCCCTGCAGGAATGAGACCATTGGTCAATCCAATGTCACTTTTAAATAAGATACATTTGAATCAGATTAGATTACGTATATTTAAAAAAAAATCCTGACATTTTTGCCTCTATTTTTATTGAGTTGAAAATCCTAGAAGAATTTCCACACACTGCATCTCTAAGTGTAGGTATTCAAAGCCAAGAAATTATTGTTTCTACTATACACACACATCGTTAGCACCTTTGTGTGACTTTTCTCTGCAATAAAACCGTTTGAAATAAGCAAGGTCTCTGTTAAAACAGTGATTGGGGAATAACAAATATTAAGCTCAATGGAAATACCGTACAACATCCTATTGCCGAAACTGGCTAATTAAATTTTTTGCTATTCTAACAGAAACATTCATTTATTTACAATAAATAGATAAACATCCATAAAAATAGTGAACCAAGAAATGACTTACAGCCATTACTGCCAACATAACTTACTGTGTGTTTCCCAGTATCAGCAGTGGTCATTAATAGATTTTTAACTGTAAACTATCTATGTAACTAGCTTCCTGACCGTTTGCAATGTTACAGGCATATTAAATATTTTCCTGTTAATATCATAAACTAACTTCTATGGTTAAGAAGCTGACAGCATTTTGGTTACATGCTGATCTATTTAAGGGACAAAGGCTTTGAAAGAGTCATGTCTCTGGAAACACTAACCGTAGTTTTTAAAAGTTGAAACGAGGGCAAAATATTGTTTAGCTTGAGGAATTGGTATTATCAGACTGAACACTTGTTATGAAGGGGGTACGAATTAAAGTATTTTATAAATAAATAATTTACTCAGGGCTCTGAGCTCATTTCTCACTCTTCTACCTCTTTCATTGAAAAGAACTGAAAAGCATGTCAGGATATTTTAAAATTCTTTGCTGCTGTTAAATATTTTTCAAAGCAAGGTCTCTGTTCCAAAGTAGGAAATGTAGCAGTCAATTTGTGAATGAAAAATCCCTATGCACAGCACTGACCAGTGTTGATTAAGGAATAAATGTTGGGCAGGTCATTTAAGAGGAGCTTTTCTGTATCATTTTGAGGTAACGGCAAAGGGTCTTTTCAAAAACACATGACAATGCAGATGGTGTGGCCCTGCTAAGGCAACACAGCATTCCCTCAGTCATCTTACAGTGTGGTGCACTAAGATGTGGCATCAGACTTCACCACACAACCTTCTGATTACCAACAAGAATGCTCTCACACCAAATAATGTTCTGATTCATTGCTGAAGGGCATTTATGTGTTTGAGAGCACATACCAATGCATCGATTTACTGTAACTATAGATGTTGATGAATATCTATCAATATACGAGTAGGAACATAGTCTGAAGAAGGGTCTCGACCCGAAACGTCACCCATTCCTTCTCTCCAGCGATGCTGCCTGTCCCGCTAAGTTACTAGGAACATAGAATTGCAGACGCTGGTTAATACACAAAATAATACACTCTACAACTCAATGACTGTGTGATTTTAAGCACACATGCGCAGACACACAGACAATGAAACAGACACAGGCATGCAGGTATGTCAACTCAGACCTACCCACTGGGGCGGATTAAGGCTCACTGGTGCCCTAAGCACTGATGGTAGTGCCCCCCTCCTTTCCACACTGACCCAATCCATTTTAATTGTTGACCTTGTGGTACACCTGGGAAGATAACCCTAGGGTGCACCATAATCAAGAAACAGAACATTATGATCAATTTGCACTAGTTTTATCAATTTTTTTTTTTTTACAAATCTTCATTTGTTTTTTTTTCTTTTCACCCTTTTCCCAACTTTGTGGTGCCCCCTTTGGTCCTGGTGCCCTAAGCACGTGCTTAGTCTGCTTAATGGTTAATCCGCACCTGCCTACCCACATGTTGGGACATAAAGCGTTGGAGTAACTCAGCAGGTCATGCAGCAGCTCTGGAGAACATGGTCTCAAACTGAAATGTCACCTATCCATATTCTCCAGAGATGTGGCTTGACCTGCTGAGTTACTCCAGCACTTTGTGCCCCAATATGTGGGTAGGTCTGTGTGGACATACACGCATGCCTGTGTCCGTGTCTGTTTCTTTGTTCGTGTGTTTAAAATCACAGAGTCATTGAGTTGTGGAGCACAGAAACGGGTTCTTCAGACCAACATGTCTATGCAAATCATTTTGTCTGTTTGCCTGCATTAGGTCTGTATTGTTCTATGGATGTCTGACTTGCTGAATTACTCCAGCAGTCTGTTTTTTGCTCAAGAGTCCAGCATCTGCAGCCGCTTGTGCCTCTGTATCATTCTATCCCTTGCCCGTTCAAGTGCCGTGTATGTGTATGTTTGTGTTTGGATGCATATTCCTGCAACTAGACTAGTTGGAGTAACTCAGCAGGTCAAGCGGCAACTCAGGAGAATATGGATAAGTGTAAGTGCAGATGTGCATGTACTTGTGTGTGGAGCAAATGTGTGAATGTGGCTATGCATCTGTGTGCGTACAGATGTGCTGCATGCAAGGTTATGAAGGTCGGGGTTCCTGTACATTAGATGTGACGCACATGCGTGTGTTTGTTCATGGGTGTCTATGTGGATGTGCTTGTGTATATGTGGTTTTGTGTGTGTGTGTCTCCGTGTAAGTGTCTGTGTGTGGGCAGATGTGACTGTGTGTGGTGTGTGGGTGTTTATGGAAGCAGAAAGGGTAAACAAACAACGAGCAGTTTTATTTGGTTCTCACAAACTCGCTCAGTTATCACAAGGTTAATGCTGAGAATTATACAGCAACGTAGATTCATCTGGATCTGATCGCAAAGCCAACTGGAGCCCATCCAAGCAACATGATACATTTTTACTAAATTGATGAGCATCATTATTCTATCCCGATTTAAACATTTTCAGCTCTTTCTTGTAACGGATCTGTACTATAGTGGTGACGGCACATTATGTTTTCTCCCCACAGCCGCATCTTTAGTTTGATCAAATTTAAACAAAGGTCTGGAATGGAGGTTATAGACAACATTGTGGGTTATATGTGTAGGCTGTATAACATAATTATGTCTGTGCTTGAACTAGGGAGCCTATCCCTGTTAACTTGAAAAGCATTTTGCTCATACATACTATGACATCCTTTCTTTGGTGTAGGAAGGAACTACAGATGCTGCTTTAAACCGAAGGTAGACACAAAAAGCTGGAGTAGCTCTGCAGGTCAGACAACAACCCTGGAGAAAAGGAATAGGTGACGTTTCGGGTCGAGACCTTTCTTCGGACTGAGAGTCAGGGGACTGTCTGAAGAAGGGTGTTGATCCGAAACGTTATCGATTTCTTTGCTCCAGAGATGCTGCCTGACCCGCTGAGTTACCCCAGCTTTTTGTGTCCATCCTTCCTTTAGGATGGATTCAGGCTAATTATGGGTTTTTATCAGACTGGGTTACACTAATATCTCTGTTTACTAGTTGGTCAGGGTAGACTGGACCCATTCATGTACACTGCTAATTGTCTGATGTTATGAGGATCTCAAAATTAAATCTGTGCCAATAGGACAGTGTAAAGGTGACAATGTGAAGGTGGGCTGGCTGGGAACTCTGTGAACTCTATAATTTTATCCTTCGAGGTTGGCTTTGCAGGATTGCACAGCTGTTGTGAAGGCTGTGTTATGTGATACTGCTTCCTTGAGGTGGTCCTGCCGCTGAAGTTAAATCCTGAACTGACACATGCTTGGCTCCAGCAGGTCTTTCTGCACATTCCTGTTGACACAAAGCCAGCGTCATTGTGCAGCCATGCACTACCCTGTGCAGAACTCCACACCCGTGTCCTGACTCGTACCATCTCACTCATGCATCAGCCTTGATCAGTATGGTTGTAACCTTATAATCTGATAGAGGTGTATAAAATCATGAGAGGAATAGATCAGGTGGACGCACAGAGTATCTTACCCAGAGTAGGAGAATCAAGAACTAGAGGGCATAGGTGTAAGGTTAAGGAGGAATGATTTTCTAGGAATCTGAGGAGTAACTTTTTTACACAAAGGGTGGAGGATGGATGGAACAAGCTGCCAGAGGAGGTAGTTGAAGCAGGGACTATCGCAATGTTTAAGAAGCAATTAGACAGGTTCATGGAAAGGGCAGGTTTGGAGGGTTATGGGCCAAACACAGGTAGCGGGGACTAATATAGATGGGACATGTTGGTCGATGTTTGGGCAAGTTGGGCGAAGGGCCTGTTTCTGCACTCTGTGACTCTGTGACTCTATAACAGGGCCTTTGGCCCCACAATGTCCATGCTGAATATGATGCCAAAGTTAAACTGATCTCCTCTGTCTGCACGCAATCCATATCCCTCTATTTCCTGTATATCCATGTGTTGATCTTAAAGCCTCTTAAATGCCTCAATCATATTTGCTTCCAGCACCACTCCTGGCACCACATTCCAGGCATCTACCACTCCATATAAAAAAAAACATATCCTGCACATCTTTAAGCTTTGCCCCTCTCACCTTAAAACTGCACCATCTAATCTTTGACATTTCCACCCTGGGAAAAAGGTTCTGATTGTCTGCCCTATATTTCCCTCTCATAATTTTATATTGAGTCATAGAGTGTGGAAATAGGCCCCTCAGCCCAACTTGCCGACACCAACCAACATGTCCCATCTACACTAGCCCCATCTGCCTCTGTTAGGCCTATATCCCTCTAAACCTATCCTACCCATGCACCTGTCTAAATGTTTCTTAAACATTGTTATTTAAACGCATACTTCTATCAGGTCTCCTCTCAACCTTTGGCATTCCAGAGAAAACAATTAAAGTCTGTCTAAACTTTTCTTGCAGCTAATACCCCCTAATCCAGACAGCATACTTGTAAATAAGGGATTACTAAGGGACCAACGCATAGCCAGTGATGTTTTGAAACCAATCGGACATTAAACCAGGTAATCACTTGGTTTCTCCACAGACTCTATTGGAAGATTGAGAAGCTGGTTTGGCATCTCAAACAATGATTGGGCCTGAACTGTTGACACGGAGAAGAGATGAGCTCATCATTTTTTCATGGGGAGGGGGGTTAAACATGCTGCAAACTGCTGAATGGAGAAGCGGGAACAAGTTAAATGATGTAAACTGTCATCTCTGTGAAGCAACACAAGTCATTGTAAAAACAAGATTGTGCAAATAATAAAGATGATGAAACAGAGAGAAGTGGCAGGTCTGATATGAAAACAGGATATGGTGCATCCTTCTTCTGAGATGCTGCCTGACCCATATACTGCTCTTTCTCCAACTTAATGCAAGTACGATTGTGGCTCAGAGTATTCAGATTTCAGACCATAATTAATTTTCCAAAAGAGTCACAGTTTTGCAGACAGAACTGTAAAATAATCTCAAATCAGATTTCCTCATGTTTCAACCTTTATGATTCTTCAGAACTATGATCTTCTTTCCAATGTAAACTTTAGAAACTGAACTTCAACTTTATTCTGGGCGTGTACCAAAAATACTACCATGTGAGTTTAGTTTAGTTTAGTTTTCATTTAGTTCAGAGATACAGCGGGGAAATGGGCCCTTCTGCGCCAATTGGTACTAACGTACACTTTAGGGACAATTTATAGAAGCCAAACTACCTGCACGACTTTGGAATGTGGGAGAAATCCCATGCAGAAGCTCCCGGAAAAATCCCACGAGGTCACAGGGAGAAAGTGCAAACTCTGTACAGACAGCACCCCGAGTGAGGATCGAAACCGGGTCTCTGGCGCTGCAAAGCAGCGAATCTACCGCTGAGCAAATGTGCCGCCCTAATAAGGGTCTTATTAAATATTTTAAAATGATAATAATATGTAAAATATAAATCTGTTGGCCTTTATTATCATGTTTGCCCCCTTGTGGTCACTTATTTTTAGTGTAACTTCAACATCTTAGAAGATGAATCTGCAATGTGCATAGTCTGCAGCAGAGAGATTTCCTGCTGGTCTCTCGTGCTAAGTGTGTGGGGGAGCATTGGCTGTGAGGTGTACTCACATCCACACTCCTGTGGCCTTCTGTGGAACTAACAGTGGCACAGCTGTAGAGTCGCTGCCTCACAGTGCCAGAGGCCCACGTTCAAAACTGACCACGGGTAATGTCTGTATGGAATTTACACATTTTCCCTCTGGGCGCTCCTGTTTCCTCCCTCATCCCAAAGACATGTGGGTTTGTAAGTTAATTGGCCTCTGTATGTTGCACCTAATGTGTAGGGAAAGTTGGATAACATAGAACTTGTATGAATGGGTATTCAATAGTTGACATGAACTTGATGGGCAGAAGGGCCTGTTTCCATACTTTTTCTTGAAGTGTGTGAAGCTCAGTACAAACCTGTGGATAACACCACCACACAAGGCCTGTGGTACCGAGTAAAGACAGATTGCCCCTCCTTCGTTTTAAAAAAAACCCCAGTAATAATCAAAGATACTAGAGGAGTATCTGGTAAACATGCAGTTGAAACAGTGAACAGAGGAATTTCCCTCCAAATGCTTCAGTGTAGCCATTGGCTGCAACAATGTGAATGAGTGGTTCTCCACGTACATGCACAATATCTTGAGCATTCAATCACACCCTTCTGAGCATTCAATCCCAGTATTTCTGAGGTGTCAGCACAGGCAGCCAGAGGGTGAGAATTTGTTTTAATTTAAAATAATCTTTTGCCCCTATGCTACCAGCAATTACTGAGAATCAGAATATCTAACACAGGTGCTTAGAGTAGTGTACTCCATTCATTAACTGAAATGTCTAGGCAGTTCAATGGGCTGCATAATGGACACATTATCTATTGTGTCCAACAGGACGGCACGGTGGCGCAGCGGCAGGATTGCTGCCTTACAGCGCCAGAGACCCGGGTTCGATCCTGACTGCGGGTGCTGTCAATACGGAGTTTGTACGTTCCCTCCATGCCTGCATGGGTTTTCCGCAGGTTCTCCGGTTTCCTCCCACACTCCAAAGACATACAGGTTTGTAGGTTAATTGGCTTCGGTAAAAACTGTAAATTGTCCTTGATGGTGTGGTGTGTGCTAGTGTAACGGGGATCGTTGGTTCGAAGAGCCTGTTTCCGTGCTGTATCTCTAAACTAAACTGAATGAAACTAATTTTAGACATGTACTACTTGTTGGCACTGTTTTTTGCCAAGTGGGGAAATATGGATTATTTTGCTTCTACTACTTAATGTCCAGTCAGTCTATCAATACATTTGTTTGCAATGGAAAGAAAAGTTTATTTCACCAGCCGATTCCCAAGCGCAGAAAGAGTAATTTGTAAACATTTTATCTGATGCAATCAAATATTTTTACTATTTTGGGAAATGCCAAATCTAGTTATAATTATGGCAAATGTTGTACAGCGAAGTTGCATTTTTTCTTAGGTAGGCAAATGTCAATGGAGTTGTTTCCTGTTGCAATATCTGCAAGTCACTTCACACACACATCATACATTACTGATAGTTGACGTGTGTAAAGTGTTGATACTTGTGCAACTCTGCTCAAACCGTTTTATATGTAGAACAAAGCAATTACTGTTGCACATGGCAAAGAATATATTCTGGGTACTTTTATAGGAAGCACTGACATTCACAAGGATCGAAGGGTGAAATTATTTGCAAAGGAGGAATGTTTGAGATGAGGAAGAACTTTTTCACCCAGAAAGTTGTGAAACTGTGAAATTATCTGCCACAGCAGGCAGTGGAGGCCAATTCACTGGATGTTTTCAAGGAAGAGTTAGATATAGCTCTTAGGGCTAACAGAATCAGGGGATAAGGGGAGAAAGCAGGCATAGGGTACTGATTTTGGATGATCAGCCATGATCATATTGAATGGCAGTGCTGGCTCGAATGGCCGAATGGCCTACTGCAGCTATTTTCTATTTTCTATGTTTCTATGTTCTTGTGTTGTCTTTCTGCTGACTACATAGCACGCAATGAAAGCTTTTCACTGCACCTTGGTACTCGTGACAATGAACTAAACTAAACTAAACTTCTTTCCATAGTTTTTCTTTTATATCCAGCATGTTAATTATGAAAAGGAACTACATTTATATCAATGCCGCATGTAGTTGTGGATGGATATTCAAATAGTTTGTTGCTGCATGGGTTCCCATCTTCTTCCTAGGCGGTCTCTTCGGGGATGACTTGTTTCCGCTTCATTTCTGTGAGGCTAAGGTAGCTGAAGAATCATTTGCGGAATCTGCAGACTTTGCCGACGGGCTGATCATGTTGGACGAGTGGGTGGGTGGTTCTGTGCTCCTGTTGTCGGTGCCTGGGCCTCTGCATTTTCCTGTCAACCAGACTCGAGCTGCTTTGCACTTTCCCGTTTTGGGAATACTGCTTCCCCCGTGGCAGTGAGAGTCTTACTCACTGTCAGTGGGAGTCAGTGAGAGCGACACAGTGGCGCAGCAGTAGAGTTGCCAGAGATACGGGTTTGTTCCTGACCACAGATACTGCCTGTACGGAGTTTGTACGTCCTCCCTGTGATCTGCATGGGTATGCTACGGGTGCTTCAGATTCCTCCCACACTCCAAAGACGTACAGGTTTGTAGGTTAGTTGGCTTCAGTAAAATTGTAAATTGCCCCTTGTGCGTGTAGGACAGTGTTAGTCTGCGGGGATCGCTGGTCGTGCAGTCTCGGTGGGCCGAAGGGCCTGTTTCTGCCTCTTTGCCTTTCTGATCTTGACTCATAATTATTCACATATTCACCCTCTCCCTAACATGAGCAGAGAGAACAGCACAATTTAATCTGCTCTGAATCTGAGCTCATACAGGCTGAAAACTAAAGCTATTCTGAACATGGTTTGCCTGTCTACACAGGCCCTTCTACTCTTTAGTTTACTTTACTTTAGAGATACAGCGCGGAAAAAGGCTTTTCGACCCACTGAGTCCATGCCGACCTGCGATCACCCCGTACACTAGTCTAGACTCTGGGGACAAATGTATAATTTGACTGAAACAAAGTCACCTACAAACCTGTATGTCTTTGGAGTGTGGGAGGGAACCAGAGCACCCGGAGAAAACCCACGCATTCACAGGGAGAACATCCAAACTCTCTACAGAGAGCTTCCGTAGTCAGGATTGAACCCAGGTTTCTATCACTGTAACGCAGCAAATCTACCGCTGCGCCACCGTGCCGCCCCATCACCCTTCACCAATGTTAACCTCATTCTGTATTCTTTGATGATAAATTGGAACAGCATCTCGACAAATGTGTTTCCCACATCGGCTATGAAAGAGAGTAACAGGAAAAGGAAGTTGGAACAAGACCAGCCCAGTGTGAGACTTCCTTTAATAGCTTCCATTTGTTTTCATTTCAGTGTTTATTCACTTCATATGTTCTTTAGTTCCTTATTTCAGTTTCTTTTTTTCTTAACTCTTTGATTTTCCGTCTTGCCATGTCTGCTCCTTTTCTCTTATTTATTCCCTTACTTTAAGGGTCGGTCAGGCCAGCGTTTATTCTCCACTCTTATTTGGTCGTGCGAAGTGCTGGTCGGCAACCTGTTGAACTGGTGCAATCCTTCAGGTGGAAGTGATGATCCCATAAATTTGTTGGGTTAAAGAGGAGATCCAAGGTACAGACCCAGTAACGAGGACTGATCTCCAAGGCAGGATGTAGTGTGCCCTGGCTGGGAAACTACTGGGTAGTGGTGTATCCAGTGGCTGTGCCCTTCTTGATAGTAAAACCTTTAAATATGGGAGCTGCTGTGGAAGAAACCTTGGTGAATTCAATACACACTAACTGTGCTGGTAAATGCATGGAGTGGTAAAGTGTTTGTGGCAATGAAGCTAACTACTTTTTTTCTGGATGGTGTCAAATCTGCTGAATGTTGTCCAGGCCGATGGAGAGTCATAGTCATAGAGAGATACAGTGTGGAAGCAGGCCCTTCGGCCCAACTTGCCCACACTGGCCAACATGTTCCAGCTACACTAGTCCCAACCTGCCTGTATTTAGTCCATATCCCTCCAAACTTGTGCAATCCATGTACTTGCCCAACTGTTTCTTAAACGTTGGGATAGTCCAAGCCTCAACTACCTCCTCTGGCAGCTTGCTCCATACACCCACCACCCCATACTGCCACTGTGACTTGCTGTAGGTTACCCAACCTCTCACACCTTCTTGTGGGCACAATAACTATATGGTTGTTTCACTTACATTTCTGATCGGTGGTGACTCTTTGAATCATCAAGATAAGGGACTCAGTGATGGTCATGCCAATGAATGCCTCTGCCTTGTGTGGCAAGACTTTTGCTTGGCACTTGTGTGGGAGAAATATTATGCCACTTTACCAGATAGGTCTGAACACTGTATCGGTCTTGCTGCTTGCAGGCGCGGAATATGTCATTTTTTTAGAAGGTTTCATAGAACGGCCAGCAAGCATTTTTTTCATTCTTGTATTCTCATTTTCAATTTTGTTTTGCTTCCCTTCCGATCTTTCTCCCCATTCCCACTCCAGTCATCATATTTTTCGGAGTTTCTTTTCAACGATTTTGTTCCTAGCCATGATTCCCTCTCTCAACCAATGCTGTTTCATTTCTGTTTAGAGTCATAGAGTGAAACAGTGTGGAAACAAGCCTTTCGGCCCAACTTGCCCAAACTAGCCAACATGTTCCAGCTACACTGGTCCCACCTGCCCGTGTTTGGCCCATATTACCTGAAAACCTGTCCTATCTGTGTATCTGTCTAACTGTTTCTTAAATGTTGGGATGGTCTCAGCCTCAACTACCTCCTTGGCCAGCTTGTTCCATACACCCACCACCCTTTGTGTGAAAAGGCCACCCCTCAGATTCCTATTAAATCTTTTCCCCTTAAACGTATGTCCTCTGGTCCTCGATTCACCTACTCTGGTCAAGAGACTGCGTGCATCTACCCGATCTATTCCCCTCATAATTTGTTTATGTGTTCCTCTTTTGCGATCCACATCCACTCCTGGGCACATCATTAACTTTAGGTCATTCTTCAATCTTTGGACAAAAGGACACAAAGTACTGGAGTAACTCAGCAGGTCAGGCAGCATGTCTGGAGAATATGCATCGGTGATGTTTTGGATTGGGAATAGTGAGTTGGTCTCCGCCCAAAACATAATCTATCCATCTCCAGAGATGCTGCCTGACCTGATGAGTTACTACAGCACTTTGTGACCTTTTGAGTATTAACCAGCATCTGCAGTTCTTTGTTAGTTCTTTGTTCCTGCAATTTTTGGACATTGGATACCTCATCAACATGGTGCTTCATGTCAAGTTTCGAATTACTGCAACAAAGCAATAATGAACACAGATGTTTATCTCTGCACTTGCCTTGAAATAGATGTGTATTCCATAATGACGACACATGATTGGAGATCATCTGCCTTTTTAAAGTGCAAACCATTGGTTAAAAGGCGATGACTCAATATAGAGTCAGGATGTGTTCATCAATTTACCTCAGAAGGGGCATGGATCATTTACAAAAATAACAAAGTTAGGGCAAAGGTGAGGCATCTCACCGCATTGCGAGAACTTGTTTAAATGAATTAAGGCTTTCGGAAGAAAGAGTTAGCCACTCGTTTATTCAATAACCTGCATGATATTGGTTTCCTGAAACATCTATTCAAGAGTGAAAAAATGAGAGACAACTTGTACATAAATGTATTCAGATGGCAGTGGAAATTGTTATGAAAAATATACTTTGTGACTGATGGACTAAATAAGGACCAATATACATTCCTCTACACAAACAATCAGATTAATACGTTAGTATTCCCAGTGGGGATTTCACACCATATGTTCATAAGTTATAAGAGCAGAATTAGGCCATTCTTCCCATCAGGTCTACTCTGCCATTTAATCATGGCGGATCTTTCTTTCCCTCTTAACCCCATTCTCCTGCCTTCTCCCCATCATCTTTAACACCCTTACTAATCATGAACCTGACAATCCCTGCTTTAAAAATGCCCTATGACTTAACCTCCACAGCCATCTGTGGCACTGAATTCCACATCACTGGTGTTCAATGGTTTCTTATTGCATGGATTTTACTGCCCACCAGCACAGAGAATGTGTTTCAACCTCAATTCTACTAATGTATAAGTGGCAGTCCTGTTAAATCCTTGCCACAAGTGAATCAAATAAAGAGCTTTCTTTCTGAAATTTCTCATCGGATGTGCATCTTTCTGCAGTGGATAGTGCTGAATCACTTCCGGCCCAACTAGTTCTTCAAAGTTTACATTCCAACTGAAAGAAAGGCATGTCTGTTCATTGTTGTTGAGAGACGCAAGAAACAGACGCCAATTTTGTTGACTCATGACAGTCACCCGCCTCCTCTCTCCCCAACTAAAAGACATATTTTGCATAAGGTAATGCTTTCTATTTGGTGTTATTGAAATAGTGTCTCTGTGATTAAGTGATGCATAAAATCCCTAAGGGAATTTTTGGGTGTATTTTCTGCGATCATTGCAATCATATTTTCAGCTTCTTGTGGAGGCCAAGTAATTTGGGTAATTTTAAGGTAGAGATTGTCAGATGCTTGATTGAGAAGGGTTATGAGAAGAAGGCAGGAAACTTGATGGGCCGACTGGCTATGACTAATGAGCTTTTGAACTAATTCTTCTAAATTTTACAGACCATAGAACCAGTTTGCTTATTAATTCTATGCACAACAAACCTGCTATTTTAGGTATGAATGTGATGCATTCTTTGCTGTACTCTTTCTATTTCAAGGGCATCTTTCCTCAGGTAGAGATACCAAACCTGTGCCTAGTAATTCAGATATTGTCTCCCAGGGCTCTATAATAGGAACAAGATGCCACTAGTCCTGCACTCAAATCTTTTTTACAATAAAACAAAGATCTAATTGCTTTCTCTACAGACTAATTAACTTTTGGAAATTTATCTACAACAACATCTCAACCCTTTTGATTGCCAATGCCTTTCAATCACTCACCTTTTAAAAAATATTCTGCAATTATATTTTCCTACCAATGTGGATGACCACACGTTTCCCCATCAGCCACGTTCATGCCCATTCACTTGGCCTACCTATATACCCTTGTATTCACTACATCTTTTGCACAGCCCACAAAGTTATCCAGCTTCGTATCTTCAGTAAACTTGGAAGGATTTAATATGGTCCCCTCATCCATGTCACCGACTTAGGTTTCTGAGCCTAATTTACATCTATTGGATATTGAGTGGGTTGACTGCAAGAAGAGTTGCTATTCAGGATAGCAATGAGAATCCTGACCTTGCTTTGGGAAAAGTGGCTGCAAATGCTTTAATTTCTGAAAAGCATTGGAGTGGGGTTGATGCTCCATCTCTGAACTTTGCATCAAACTCAATGGGTAAAGGTGGAGAAGCTAGAATAGGAGAGGGCAAAGTGTGTGACATCGGGAGGATTGGGTCTCATATCCAGAAGGGATTTGTCCATGTGATTCCAAACCAGATTCCTTCAGGGATTTCCTCTACATAGAGAGGTGGATTGGAATACAGTGCAAGGGGTGGATATAAGTTCATGTTCATTAGTTCATAAGTGATAGTGTCATCTGTCCCATCGAGTTTACTCCGCCATTCAATCATGGCTGATCTATCTCTCCCTCCTAACCCCATTCTCCTGCCTTCTCCCCATAACCCCCGACACCTGTACTAATCAAGAATCTATTGATCTCTGCCTTAAAAATATCAGTATATTCTCCATCCATCATCTGCAAACGTCACCACTTTGAATCCCAATCACCGCAAGTTATCCATGCTGCAGCATCTCTTCCAAAGACCCAGGAGAACATAAAATATGTTGCTGCTCAGTCCAATGGATAAATTCAAGTGGCTGCAATCCTGGGATAGGAGTCGAGCATAAATCGATCGTTCCCCACAGAGAATATACCCAAATTTGGCAGCGGGTGGAGGTTTAGCTTGTATAATATCGCAACGGAAAGATAAGAGTTATCTGACAAACCTCCCTTGGCTGGAAGCAGATGTCTAGATCTGAAGTTAATTTGTATCAGGCCAGACTAAATAATGATGAGAGGTGGAGTGGGGGTGGGGGGGGTTTCACACTTGTTTCTGTCTTGGAGGTTGTCTAGAAGAACACCTGAATTCTGGCACCTGTGTAAACCGTCTGCACCATCAATCAGTGCATTCCCTTTCTCATCTCATGACACCAGCTGCTGCCTTGACTTCAGTGGGATATGGGCGCGGTGGGAGAGGGGGTTCTTGCGTTAAAGGTTGCAGTGAGGTGGGTTGCGAGTTAGCTTTTAGCACGTCCCAATATAAAAATTAGCGCGAGCACCAGTTCTTTCCTTTATGTTCGAAAGGAAGGTGTTAAAAGTGCAAACGAATTCAGAAAAAAGTTCACGTGTGTCAAATTCAGCCATCCCCGGTGAGAGGTGGGAGAATCCAAGAGCGAAAAGAAGAAAGGGGGAAGTGAAAAAAAAAATTCTCAGCAAAGTCTTGATTTGAAGTTCTAACCCTGCAGCAGAAAATGATCGAGACGTTCTTTCCTTTTCCTTTGAAGTAAGACGGAATGTTTTCCTGTGTCCTGCAGGACATAGACAGAAGTTGGAAGAGCAGAGTAAGAGTGCTGGCCTGGCCTTCTCAGAACGGCTCAGTGAATTAGAGCAGCTACGTCGCTCGGGCATGAGGCTCAGCCCTCATCACCCCACTACCGCTCCCAACCCACGGCCCTCACTCAACCCCACCGCCGTCTTTAACCCTCAGGCACAGACCCAAATGCAAGGTAGGTACATGAGAGCTATACAGAAAGAGGCATGGCAAGTCTAGCTTTGCTGCTAATTTTTTTTTAAATTGCTATATTGAACTATTTCTTTTAAGTAGCTTTGCGATCTGTTATGATATCTGCTGCTTTTCTGAGGTATCTAGCCTGCAGTATTCACGGAGGGGGACTTTGACAATGTCATTTGCTGTTTCATTTGGAGAAATAACCCCTTTGGACCCCAAGTCCACACCGACCATTGATCACCCTTTCACACTAGTTCTAAGTTATCCCACTTTCTCACCCACTCCCAACACAATTGAAGCTATTTTACAGAGGCCAATTAACCTACAAACCCTCACATCTTTGGGATGTGGGTGGAAACCAGAGAACCCAATGGAAACCCACGCAGTAACAGGGAGAACGTGCAAACTCCGCACAAACAGCACCCGAGGTCAGGACAGAAGCCGGGTCTCTGACGCTGTGAGGCAACAGCTCTGCCAGCTGTGCCACCGTGCAACCCTAATCAGAGATGAATCTGTTGTTGGCTTCCAACAACAATGTTCTTCTGCTTGTTTCATCTTTCCGCCATAACAAGGCATGATCAGACGGTAGAAATATGATAACACATGCCCTTGCAGTGGGGAGCTGAGAATTAGTAGGCAGACTGAAGGATCCTGGTCTACAACCTGTGTCCACGTTATAACACACACATGACAATTTAACCATCAGAGTCATTGTCCAACATCCAGTCTAATGTAGATGTGCATAAGTCAACCTTTAAAGTAAGATTAAGGACCTGCGTACAAAATGGCAAAACACTGTGTGATATGGATATTAATAGGTTTGTAATCGGTATTCAGTACCAGCATATATTTTTCATCTTAAAACCATTTATCATTAATGTCGAACTGAGCCATTAGTTTTGTGATTCTAATAAAATAACATGGCGTAACTACAGGACGGGGGTTACATACAGAATAGTCTTTGATTGATACATGCTCAGACAAATAAGCACTGCACTAAATGCAAATCCTTTGTTTCTTCTAATCCGTAGAAGTGAAAGCACCTGTTCTTTCAGTAAGTTATCCAAACATGTTGTTACCTGGTATTGGCCCCAATTGTCACCACTTCACACAAATTGACAGATGAAAGGTCACCTTTGTTCCAGAACCACACAAACACTTTATTTTCATCACAATGATGTGATTTAATCTGATAGCTCATTTCCCTGGACTAAAGTTGGCAATTTCCAATGAAGCCTTGTGTCACATAGTTCAGGTTGTTTAATATTTCTTCAGTTTATCAACATCCCCCATTCAAGTGTAATCAAAATGTAAGCAAGTGGGTTCTTGACAATGGAGATTCAAGTTACACATTATCTTTTAGACAATCATACAGCATGGAAACAGACCCTGTGGCCCACCGAGTCTGCGCCGACTGGTGGTCACCACCCCTTCCCCCCTGCACAACACTATTTACAATTTTACCAAAGCCAATTAACCCACAAACTTGCATGTTTATGGAGTGTGGGAGGAAACCGGAGCACCCGGAGAAAACCCACGCAGGTCGCAAGGAGAACGTGCAAACCCGGTAAAGATAGCTGCCGTTGTCAGGATCGAACCTGGATCTCTGGCGCTGTAAGGCAACAGTTCTACCACTGTGCCGGCCTAAGGTTGATTACGTCCTTCTAGTGTGCGGATTGAAAATGCTTAATTGTTGTATAAGTTGTCAGTGAGATTCCACCCACCTCCTCTGGAACCCAGCTTATGTTCTTGCCGTGCTGTCTTGATGGTACTCTGCTTTCTCAGATGCAAGAAGATGTACTGATTCCCCTGGGCTTAAATCTCCCTCTCCCTCAGTTACCAACATGCTGTCCTTATGTGGCATTGATGTGACAATTCGTCATTTCTTTGCTTTGCAATATCTTGTCTCTATTCAACAGTTTCTGCTTTTAACACTCTTAGACATAGGAGCAGAATTAGTCCATTCGACCCATTGACTCGGCTCTGCCATTCCAACATGGCTGATCTATTTTCCAATGCTGTGCACATATCTGCAACAATCCCCTTCTTCCTGTACAACTCCAGTCTCATGAACAATTGCACATCCCCTCTCGTCTATCAGTTTAACTGCTGCATACTTTTCATCTGACTGATCTTTGTTTGTAATCTTTCTAAACACCGACATGCCATTGATAGCTCTAACAGTCACTGCATGGAAAGACTACTTTAACGAAGAGGCATTTTAAACATTGGCGCATTTCTGCAACATCTCCTCATGTGGCTACGAAACTAAGGATCATTATCACAGTAACTGAAACAACGTCTCCATATTATCTACATGCTTTGTTTAGTTTAGTTTAGATAGGGCGTGAAAACAGGCCCTTCGGCCCACCGTGTTCACGCTGACCAACTATCCCCGCACACCAACACTATCCTGCACACACTAGGGACATTAACTTGAGGGCTAATTGACTTGGTATAATTGAAAATTGTCACTGGTGTGTGAAGGATAGGACCAGTGTGCGGGGATCGCTAGTCGGCACGGACTCAGTGGGCCAAAGAGCCTGTTTCCATGTTGTATCTCTAAACTAAAACTAAATCTACTAATTTTGTTACTTTGGGTCATCTTGCTCTCGCGTGTAACTCGTAGCCCAAAGGAAATAGTTGATTCTCCTGTAGTGTTTTTGGATAGCCTAGTCTAACATTTTGAGACTGCAATATTTAATATTGGAAGTGCATCATAGATCTTACTTTGATTAAATCAATTCTGAGAGAAAGGAATTACTTAATTATACTTGGTGTGCCATACATAGTGAACAGGCAGTGAGAATGGTTGCTATTAAAGCTAGGATGATCAAACATGAATTTTTCATCCATATATATCTTGTCAGCATGTACTATAAGGGATAGTACTTTAGGCAAGGATTTGAAAGCCAGATCAAATCACAAACGGTTACACATCTAGGCAAGGAGGGAAAACTTGGAGATAACTTATTTTAATTCCAATAACCAAAGTTCACACCATTCTTTTATTATACTTATCCAAAATCAATGTGTTTTGAGTTTCATAAAATATTGAAAAAATGTCTTCATAAAATCATTCAGATTTTATCTGCAGGGATTCATTTTTATTTAAACCGGAAAGCAGTTTTTGAAGCAATGCTTTTTTTCACTGGACTGACTTCAAATTGGATAATTTAAATCATATGTAAAAAGAGAAATGGGAGCAACTTTTATTATCAAGCCGCCAATGTATTTTTATGAATGGACTTGCAAGTGCCGGCTAAACTAATGCAAGCTACTCCAACAAGTCATATGTATTTGCTGATTAAATTAATCACATCTCCACTGCAGAATCACAGGAAATTCATGTGTTGGTGATTTTTACATCAGTGTGTGCAACTGGAGTGCTTCCTCTGGTTACTGTGTATTGTTTCTTCAAGATGTAGGGGGGCGGGAAGAGAGGCAACATCTGAAAGCGTGCTGTCTTCCTAAATATTTTCTTCCCAATTCATTTCCTCGGCCTTGCCTCCCCACAGAGATGGTCTGTACCAGGGTGTGGTCTTCTGCCTCAGAGACCACTTTCCAAATATCATTTCTCAAACAACAGTGAAGGTTGGCGGGCTGTTTTATCAGAGAGGACATCATCACCGAGACTAATCCCGTCCACACATGTGTTCCCCAGAAGAGGTTTGGATTGCAGTCTGGGCAAGGGGAATAAAAACAAACTTTATATTTAACCCCTGCCCGCACAAAAGCACTGAGGCTGAGGTGTAGCGGCAACCTATGCTCGCCCACCCCCACCCATTTTGTGGCTGGAAGTTGAGTGTATCCAGGGGTAATATCAATGCTTCTTTTGACATTAAGGGAAGCGGAGGAAATGGGAATTGATTGGGAGAGTTGACAAGGAACAAAACCAGGCACGATCTTACTGAATGGAGCCCCGGGCTGGGAAAGTCATGTGGCCAACTCCTCCTTCCAGTCTCATGTACCTGTTTTTGATTTTCCGTGCAAATACATTATTTAGCCCAAGTAGAAAGTTTGCCATTGTCTGCACTAAACACATGAAGAAGTAATATATGCCTTTTGAACTCTGCTTCTGAAGTCTAGCTGCCGACAGCACAGAAACCAAATTTCAGGAACGCAGCTGAGCGAAGGCAAACTTCGACCCCCAATACATCAACTCTTGAGATTTCAGAAAGCCATATCCAGCGATTTTTATCAATGCATTTTAGAAACATAGAAACATAGAAATTAGGTGCAGGAGTAGGCCATTCGGCCCTTCGAGCCTGCACCGCCATTCAATATGATCATGGCTGATCATCCAACTCAGTATCCAGTACCTGCCTTCTCTCCATACCCTCTGATCCCCTTGGCCACAAGGGCCACATCTAACTCCCTCTTAAATATAGCCAATGAACTGGCCTCAACTACCTATTTTACTATTGGGTTTCAGATAGGTGTTCATTTGTCTTGGAAGAAAGGCTGAAGCATAACTGGCATGATACCTGGTGTGATTATTGCAGACAGTTGGCAAATATTAGCCCAAGGGGGAGTGTTTGTGAGTGTGTGAATGTGTGAATGAGTGTGTATGTCTGTGAGAGTGTTTGTGTGTTTCCGCGACTGAGTGTGTCGATCTGTGTCTGTGTGCCTGTGTAAGTGTACTTGTGTGCTTATGTCTGTATGTGTGTGTGTATAAGAAGGGTTTCAGCCCGAAATGTTGCCTATTTCCTTCGCTCCATAGATGCTGCCGCACCCGCTGAGTTTCTCCAGCATTTTTGTCTACCTGTGTATATGCAAATGTGTTTATGTGAGTGTATGTGGTTGTAACTGAGTGTGTTTGTGACTGTCTTTGTGTGTGTGCCTATCTGACTGTGTTTGTCTCTGTGTGTGTCTGTGTTTGTGTGTGTCTGTGTTCTGTGTGTGTCTATGTTTGTGTGTGTGTTATGTATGAGAACAGATGTGCCAGTGTGAGTTAATGTGTGTGTATGTGAGTGTGTATAGTGATGGTGAGTGTGTTTATGAGTGTATTTCTGAGTGTGTTCGTGTGTGTGCTTGGCTGAGTGTATGTGTCTGTGTTGGTGTATATGCGTGTGTGTGTGTGTGTGTGTGTGTGTGTGTGTGTGTGCGTGCGCGTGTGTGTGTGTGTGTGTGTGTGTGTGTGTGTGTGTGTGTGTGTGTGTGTGTGCGTGTGGGTGAGAGAGATGAGCTTTGATTTGCTGACTCCCCAGCTGACTGCAGCAACAGCACAGGGTGGCTGCTACATGTTTTTGCTCAACGATTTGGCTGAGATCCACGTCTTGGCTCGGTGTCAACTCAAACCTAACACCTGTCTGAGACAATGAGCAGCTTGTGTTAGTTGCTTGTGTCATGGGGGTCATATTTGGCAGCTAAAGGAAAAGGGGATTCAAAAACAGAGTTTGAAGGTAGGTGGTTTTATATTTTGAGGTAGACTTCTTAACGCTGATACACCTTCAGCGTGCATTAGACAATAGACAGTAGCAATAGGTGCAGGAGTAGGCCATTCGGCCCTTTGAGCCAGCACCGCCATTCACTGTGATCATGGCTGATCATCCACAATCAGTACCCCGTTCCTGCCTTTTCCCCATATCCCTTGACTCCTCTATCTTTAAGAGATCTATCTAACTCTCTCTTGAAAGCCTCCACTGCCTTCTGAGGCAGAGAATTCCACAGATTCACAACTATCTGTGAGATAAAGCGTTTCCGCATCTCCGTTCTAAATGGCTTACCCCTTATTCTTAAACTGTGGCATTCTGGGCCATTCTAACCTCGAAAGCCATCGTGGTAGCTTCTTGGCACCAAAAGTTGTGAACTCTTTTGTTCAGTTCCTAATCATTCTGGGCAATCTTTCTCAACCCAAGAAATACATTATTTGGCCACTCATTCCTGTAGCTAGTAGACTTGCACAAAATGGTCGCCACAGCATCTCAGACTCATTCACTGTGTAAGGGTGTCATGGTTTATGGGGAAAAGGCAGGAGAATGGGGTTAAGAGGGAGAGATAGATCAGTCATGATTGAATGATGAAGTAGACTTGATGGGCCGAATGGCCTAATTCTAGTCCTATAACTATGAACCTATGTATGTGGCAATCCAGGGTGTTTGTGGCAAATGTCTTAAATACAATGTTTCCTTGACCAGCAAAGTATTTTATATTTTCCTGGGTCGAAGGGAGGGCTTGTAGGTGGAAGATTGTCTCTTTGGATGAGATGCTGCAGCATGGACTACTTGCTATGATTTGGGTTCAAAGTCTGCAGATTAAGGATGGAGAATATATACTGATTTTTAAGGGAGAGATAAATAGATTCTTGATTAGTACATGTGTCAGGAGATATGGGGAGAAGGCAGGAGAATGGGGTTAGAAGGGAGAGATAGATCAGTCAATGTTGAATGGCGGAGTAGACTTGATGGGCCAAATGGCCTAATTCTGATCCTATACCATATGAACTTATGTACATGGCAGTCCGGGTGTTTGTGGCAAATGTCTTAAACACAAGTTTTCCATGTGACCTGATCAGAATATTGCCAAAGACGACCTCCACCTGAATATGACTCTAATGTCTTCCATTCTAGTCAGGAAACCAGGTACGGTTGTGCTTGTGCCCCAAGCAATAGTTTGAGGATGTTGTTGCTGTTACTAAATAACCCTTCAGAATTACCACAGTCTATCATTAAAATAGTGGGTGTTGTTAAATTAGCTCTAAAAGAATTTTAACCATGAATTAAGATTAAAATATTTTTTATATTTCCTGGAAACTTTGTCCTGTCGAATTACAGGCGCCAGGAGGAGATCACTCTTTAGCCCACGCAGATTTTTTAATTGGCAATACTTAATGTTAGACCACAGCTACTCCCTTGTCTCATATACACACACACACACACACACCCTGTTGCTGGATAGTAGTGACAGGCCTATCAATCCACATGTCCAGGCTTACTGACTGCAGGCTATTCAGATTATATACCGGGGTCTCAGAAATCAGGACGTTTGTTTTCTTAGTATTAGAGGTACAGCATGAAAACAGGCCCTTCAGCCCACCGAGTCTGCACCAACCAGCAATCACCCATACATTAGTTTATCCTACATACCAGGGACACGTTAGAGAATCCAATAAACCTTCCAAACCTGTGGAAACCTTTGGAATGTGGGGGGAAACCGGAGCATCCGGGGAAAACGTACAAACTCCGTCCAGACAGCACCTGTAGCGAGGAGCGAACCTGGGTCTGGCGCAATAAGGCAGCAGCTCTACCGCTGCACCACCCTGCCACCCCTTCCTGATGCCAAACTCCCTCAGCAGTGTAGAGGTGCCAATATTGCACAACTTGTGAAAACACGAGACGGACCAACATGTTCAACACAATACAATCTTGGGACCCTTTTTCAGACTGGATGATAGGTCAGGACCACTCTCTAATTGGTGATAGGATGGTTCAGTTGCCTGATAGCAGCTGGAAAGAAATTGTCCCTGAAACTGAATAATGGTTTGCGAGGAATAGATCAGGTCAACACACACAGTCTCTTGCCCAGAGTAGGGAAATCGAGAACCAGAGGACATAGGTTTAAGGTGGGGGGGGAGAGATTTAATAGGAACCTGAAGGGTAACTTTTTCACGCAAAGGGCGGAGGGTGTATGGAACGAGCTGCCGGAGGAGGCAGTTGAGGCAGGTACTATCGCAATGTTTAAGAAACATTTAGACAGGTACGTTAATAAAGTAGGTTTAGAAGGATATGAGCCAAATGCAGGCAGGTGGGACTAGTGTAGATGGGACATGTTGGCCAGTGTGGGCAAGTTGGGCTGTAAGACTCTATGACTCAATGACTCCATTTGACAATGAACAGTGCCTATTCATTGTCTCTACTGTTCATCACCACTCTGTTTAAAACGTTCCCAGTCAGGCCTTTGGTGGGACAGTTGAGAACAGTTGAGTCAGATTTCAAAGTTCTGAACTTCATTTGGCAAACCTGAAACAAAAGCTGGTACCAACTGCACAGCCAGAGTTCAGGAGCAGAATTGCAATAACAAGAGGCATCAGGATAGATCCACAGACATTCTCACACGGTGCATGGGAATGTTTCTTTGGGTCTGTTCAGTAATTTATTAAAGCCAGAATCTAGGTGTGGTATTTTATCAAATTACAAGGATTAAGCACTTTTCCCAAGGCATAATTATGTTCCCATTTTGGCAACAAATTATGTTTTAAAATTATTCGGTATTGATTGCTTGCATAGTTTGAAAATGCTAAGGTTTGGTTCTAACTGCAGATGTGAAATATAGGCAGGATACATCTTGGTACTGGTTCTACGTGTCAGCAATTAACATGGCAGTGCAGAAAGCAGATCTCAATTGTTTTAAGTTATGCTAAACCATCACTACATACAGCACTAAGGTTCAGCTTGACCCTAAAAATTCAGCAGAACTGGTTTACACACCGTGACGTGTGCTTAAATGAGATCGGCATTGTTACAGGAAGGACATTAAATACCAATAATTTGCTCCTCACTCTTATGAAAAAGGCGACGCACTCTGAGACATCCCGACCTTGGTCTAAGGATGTAGCAACACACAGTCAGACTGATGTGGGTAAGAGGGAGAGTTAGCTCATACATTCACTCACGGGGACATGGAAGTCCTGGTCACTGATATACATGAAAGAGGGAGGACGGTCTGTGTGGATGGGACACTCAGAGATCAGCAACGATACTTGATTGGTAGGGGTTATGTGGAGATGGCAGGAGAACGGGGTTGAGACGGAAAGATAGATCAGCCACAATTGAATGGCGGAATAGACTCGATGGGCCAAATGGCCTACTTCGAGAGCGGTTGGTACCCACCGGGGAGGGCATCGAGATGGAAAGGGGACCCAATGGGTGGGGGTGTGGGGGTGATGGGTGGAAGGCTGCTGCTTTGTGTGGTGGCAAGCAGAAGATAGGGAGGGAAAATCAGTCAGTTTGGTGAACTCTTGTCACTTTGCCGCAACAGAAATGTGGCAAAATGTGTGTACTGCCTCGGTGATGTCTCCTACATGGTTTTACTGGGTTGTATACAACACAAAGCATTGCACTGTAAGTCGGTGTATGTAAAATAAAGTATCATCGAATCATTGTCGAACTTATGACTCTGGCTGGCAGGAGAAGACTACATTTCCCTAATGAATGGAGGATGTACAAATTAAAGCTATGCCCCCCGTGAACTGCTGCAATTAATAATTTCTGCAATTGGCTCAGGGGTTGATTCATGTGTTACAACTAGCATAGAGGGCCCATCAAACGTCGAGGTGAGGGGTTGTAATGACTCATTTGCTTCTTGGCTCATCAGTTGTGTCGTTGTTGAATATTGGAGGGGACAGAATGGAGCAGCCCGTAAGGCTGCTGCCTCACAGCGCCAGAGACCTGGGTTCGATCCGGCACAGCCCCTCGGCTGCTGTCTGCCTGGGGGGGGGGGGGGGGGGGGGGGGGGGGGGGGTTACTTAAAGTTAGATAAATCAATGTTCATAGCGCTGGGCTGTAAGCTTCCCAAGTGAAATATGAGGTGATGTCTGTTCCACTTAGCATGTTTCCAGCTTTATCGCCCCTGCTACAATCAGTCTGAAGAAGGGTTCCGACCCAAAACGCCGTCTATCCACTGCCTCCCCAGATGCTGCCTGACCCGCTCAGTCAATCAAGCGTTTTTGTGTTTTGCTCAAGAATCCGGCGCCTGCAGTTTTTTGTGACTCCCGGGAATATACATTGCTCACTAGGGAGGCCCAGGGTGGATGTACTGTCTCGGAAGGCATTTGGGGAGTCAATTCGTGATGTTTCCTGCCCTTTGGTGTCTAATGCAGACTCCACAGCCAGACATTTTAACAAATGGCTCCAGTGCAGCTACTGCACGCACATTGCCGCCCACGTTGAATATCTAACACTTAAATGCTGAATAAATCACCTCCCGTCGGTTGTGGACTTGGAGGGTGTCCGAGCAACTTGTTTTGTAGTTGCTCAGTCACGTCCCTTGCATGATGTTGGAGTGCAGCCCTTTCAAAGGCGACAACTGCAAGAGGGCGGCGCAGCGGCAGAGTTTCTGCCTTACAGCACCACAGTCCCCGGTTCGACCCTGACAGCGGGTGCTGTCTGTACGGAGTTTGTACGTCCCCCACCCGTGAGCCGCGTGGGTTTTCTCCGGGAGCTGCGGGTTTCTCCCACACTCCAAAGACCCACGGGATTTTGGCTTTGGTAAAATTGTAAATTGTCCCTTGTGTGTGTGTGTGTGTGTGTGTGTGTGTGTGTGTGTGTGTAGGATAGTGATTGTGTGCGGGTATCGCTGGTCTCCGTGGGCCTACGGGCCTGTTTCCGCGCTGTATCTCTAAACTAAACTTAAAAAAAAAAAAGATTATGGCAACATGAGCTGTTCAATCATTGCCCCGGGTCTTGAGTTGCATGAATAGTGAATCAGTAAACCACCGTCTATAGCTGACACAGTGTCAGACACGTGGGCGTGCATTGCGAAACGGGAACATGCGAGTGTCAGAATCGTTGAGAACTACATTGGGAATGTCCTGATGGACGCAATTTTATCGGGAAACAATTTCTATCACACTCTGTGTGGTAGGAACAGCAGATACTGGTTTACACCGATGGCAGGCGAAGAATGCTGGAGTAACTCAGCGGGTCAGTCAGCATCTCTGGGGAAACTGAATCAGGTGTTAAGAAGGGTCTCGACCCGAAACGTCACACATCATTTTTCTCCAGAGATGCTGCCTGACCCGTTGAGTTCCTCAGCATCTCGTGTCTACCATAATCTGCCCCGGGTTAACTAGATTTGTGCGAAAAAGCGCACATTCGACGCAGCCATGTAGACCTGGGGGTGCGGATTGGAGCAGAACTAGGCCCTTCGGCCCATCGACTCCAGTCCGCCATTCCGTCAAAGCTGATATATTGTTTCCTCTCAACTCTCTTCTCCTGCCGTCTGCCCATGACCTTTGGTGCCCTTATTAATCAAGAATCTTTAAATCTCCTCTTTAAAAATGCCTCCACCGCCGGCCCTGGCAGAAATCTACGGGTTGGTCGCTCTCTGGCTAAAGAAATCCCTCCTCTTCTCCATTCTAAAGGTACATCCTTTTCTGCTGAAGCTGTGCCTCTGGTCCTAGGCTCCCCCTTCTTCCCAGCTGTTAACTGGCAACTGAACCTTCCTACCAACAGCTAGAGAGCGGCCCTGAGATACAATCTACCTCTCTGGAGACCCTGGAACGATCTATAATCGGACTATATCTTGCATTAAATGTTATGCCCTTTATCATGCATCTGGACATTGTGGATGGCTCGATTGTAATCATGTGCAGTCTTTCCGTTGACTGGCCTGCACGCAACAGAAGCTTTTCGCTGTGCCTCGATACTCATGACAATAGACTAAACTAACTAACGGTCTCGACCCGAAGCGTCACCCATTATTTCTCTCCAGAGATGCTGCCTGTCCCGCTGAGTTACTCCAGCATTTTGTGTCTATCTTCGGAGTAAACCAGCATCTGCAGTTCCTTCCGACAAAACTAACTTCCACTACTGGAAACATCCTTTCCACGTCCACTTTATCTGGGCCAATAGCTGTGGTGAGACTGTTTTTATCTTCTCCCAGTGGAGACGAGCAAGCTGATAGAAGAGGTGTTGTGGAGATGAACTGCACAGCGCCGCACAATATCCCGTCTAACGCTGGCTGCCCTTACCTGATGCAGCATTGAGAGGCATTATCGCGTATAATGTATACATATTAGTATCTCTCCATCCTAAACTAAACTGTAATTCTGAAGAGGGGTCTCGACCCGAAACGTCACCTATTCCTTTTCTCCAGAGACGCCGCCTGTCCCGCTGAGTTACTCCAGCTTTCTGTGTCCATCTTCGGTTTAAACCAGCACCTGCAGTTCGTTCCAACAGATTTTATGGTCCATTATAGACACAAAATGCTGGAGTAACTCAGCGGGACAGGCAGCATCTCTGGAGGGAAAGACTGTTCTATTATGTTTTAATGTAAAGCACAAAGCGGGTATCAACGAACAGGTGATGGGGGGTGGGGGGGGGGGGGGGGGGGGGGGGGGGGGAGAGTAGCTAATCAAGGCTAATGTTGACTAATCGGGGCTCAGGTGGTTTTGCACTGTCGCTAAATAATTTTAGTTCACCCAGGATCTCTCATGTTGTAAATGAACTGTTGTGAACTGCATCAACCAGGGAATTTAAAAAAAATCACACTAAAAACCTCCGAGTTTGTTTTGGTGGTCATGCCATTGCAATGTTTTGTGGGCTTGTGCTGTTATTTTCCTTTTCAGAAGGTTTCAGTTGTTCAAAACAAACCAACACTTTCTACCCTCCTCTCTCCCTGCATAGATACAAGGCACATCCAGCCATCACCGCCATGGACCTACGACCAGTCCTACCCTTATCTCGGCCAGATATCAACACCCTCTGTTCACCCTGCAACTCCCATCTCCCCCGGCCGGGCAAGCGGCATGCCGACAATCACAGCAGAAATTTCCAGCAGGCTTTCAGGTGAGCGGTAAATCTTAAGCGGTTATCCCGGAATGATCTGACGAAGGGTCTCGGCTCGAAATGTCACCCGTTTCTTCTATCCAGAGGTAGAGTTGCTGGTGTACAGCGCTTGCAGCGCCAGAGAGGCGGGTTCGAGCCCAACGATGGGTGCTGTCTGTACAGAGTTTGTACGTTCTCCCCGTGAGTTCTCCCTGCGTGGGTTTCTCCCACACTCGAAAGACTTACAGGTTTGGAGGTTGATTGGCTTGGGTACCTTAGTGTATGTAGGATGGTGTTAATGTGTGGGGATCGCTGGTCGGTGCGGACTCGGTGGGCCGAATGGCCTGTTTCCGCGCTGAATCTCTAAACTAAACCAAACTAAACAAAATATGCTGCCTGTCCCGCTGAGTTACTCTAGCGTTTTGTGTCTATAACCGGGAATGATTTTTGGGGTGAAATAAAAACCCAGCCGAGGCTGCCACCTTGAGCTGATTGCGGGTATTGCAAGTTGGATATGTATAATCGGAGTGAACCGCGGGCGGGCGCAACAGATTAAACTCAAATCAATCAGTCTGACCGGGAGCTGCACCTATCCATGTTCTCCAGACATGCTACCCGACCCACTGATTTACTCCAGCACTTTGTATCTTTTTTGTAGATTAAATTCTACACTTTCTGAAAAGACAGCTAAACCGTAGCGCTTGAGTAGTGATCGGTGTGAGATATTGCCTGTTCTAATACCTACGGTGTAAGGCACGAATTAAGTTAGTACCTTCACGATAAACTAAATTGAATAGCCTTTAAACTTGAAATATATGGACAAATAGTCGTTAATGAAAGCGAACATCGGTGTCATGTACCTGTTGGTACCTTTATTTTCCCCTCTACTTTCCCATGACTTTCTGTCTGAAGAAGGGGTTCGACCCGAAAAGTCACATATTATTTTTCTCCAGATATGCTGCCTGACCCGCTGTTACTCCAGCATGTTGTGCCTATCTAAGGGGTGGGGTTGATGGAGCGAGGAGTTAGCTAACTAAGGTTAATTGCCATCTATCTACACTGCAAATAGTGTCTCGCTATTTGCCTGAACGAACGGGCCGGCCCGCCTGATGTTGTCGGGTGCGTCAGAGTTTGGCTCGCCCGCCTGTGTCTGTTTCCACAGTCTGGCTCTTCTGATCCAGAGAGACACACCTTGTCTGGTAGACTTTGTCACGACTCGTCACCTGAGTAATATTTCCAACTCCCTGCCAAAGCATCATTGTGGAGGATCGCTTAAATTTTGAGACACGTCGAGATTCTGTCGAGCTGGTAGCTGCAGGCAAAAAGTAGCGTGGTTTCATTTGGTTTGGTTTAGAGCTACGATGCGGAAACAGGCCATTCGGCCCCTCTGAGTCCACACCGACCAGCGATCCCAGCACATTAACCTACCAAACATATGTGTTTAAGAAGGAACTGCAGATGCTGGAAAATCAAAGGTACACAAAAATGCTGGAGAAACTCAGCGGGTGCAGCAGCATCTATGGATGCTGTACTTCCTTCGCTCCATAGATGCTGCTGCACCCGCTGAGTTTCTCCAGCATTTTTGTGTACCAACCTACAAAACCTGTACGTCTTTGGGGTGTGGGAGAAAACTGGAGCACCCGGAGAAAACCCACACGCTCACAGGGAGAACGTACAAACTCCATACAGACAGCATCCCCTGTCAGGGTCGAACTCGGATCTCTGGCGTTGTAAGGCAGCAGCTTTCCCGCTGCATCAACTTTACCGCTGCAAATGAAGGGTGGGGAAAAAAAACTGCAGATGCTGGAAATATAACATAACACTGGACAGGGGTGACGTTTCTGATGGAAATGATTCGTTTTCTCCAGAGATGCTGTCTGACCTGCTGAATTACTCTAGCTTATTTGTGTCTATATTCGGTGTAAACCAGCATCTGCAGTTCCTTCCTACACACTTCACTGTCCAGTTGTGCGCTTGTACCCTGTCACACAGTGCGAGTTCAATGCGCGTGTAATTACTGCTCAACGGCAAGTACTGGTCAGTTGATCAGGTGCGAAATGGACAGAGGACGTTTCGGGACGGGACCATTCATCAGACTGGAAGGTCCTTATCCATCCTTTTTTTTACTCTAAAGATGGTGTTTTATTTCAAATATAAAACAAGATCATTAAATGGGCAGACAACGTTTTGAGTCAGGACCCTTCAACAATCCGAACTGCAGGAAATTGCAGCTAGCATACATGTTTACCACATATATATTTCTATAAAACGCAGTGCTGGAGGAACTCAGCGGGTCTGGCAGCATCTAGGAAGGGAATAATAATAATAATAATAATAATAAATTTTATTTATGGGGGCCTTTCAAGAGTCTCTAGGACACCTTACAAAAATTTAGCAAGTAGAGGAAAAACATGTAAGGGAATTAAATAAATAGTAGAGACATGACTAGTACACAAATTAAAGACAGAATTCAGTTCAAAACACAATATGAGGCAATTCAAGCACAGATGAAAAGGGAGGGGGACGTGGGGCTAAGGATAGGCAGAGGTGAAGAGATGGGTCTTGAGGCGGGACTGGAAGATGGTGAGGGACACGGAATTGCGGATCAGTTGGGGAGGGAGTTCCAGAGCCTGGGAGCTGCCCTGGAGAAGGCTTTGTCCCCAAAACTGCGGAGGTTGCACTTGTGGATGGAGAGGAGACCGGCTGATGTGGATCTGAGGGATCTATCTACAAAAAAGATACAAAGTGCTGGAGTAAATCAGTGGGTCGGGTAGCATGTCTGGAGAACATGGATAGGTGCAGCTCCCGGTCAGACTGATTGATTTGAGTTTAATCTGTTGCGCCCGCCCGCGGTTCACTCCGATTATACATACCCAACTTGCAATACCCGCAATCAGCTCAAGGTGGGGGGGGGGTTATAGGGGTAACTCAGGGGGACAGGCAGCATATGGTGGGGGTTTAGAGATGTAGGTGCACCGACCAGCGATTGTGTAGGTGATCCAAACCTGTAAGGAGATGGGAAGCCAGGAGAACTGAAGTTGTTGGTGAGGAGGTGTGAGTGGGGGGGCCAGATGTGAGGGCTTTGCCAGGATTTGGTGATCCGGTGATGGGAAGCCAGTGAAGGGAGGCTGCCAGTTCGGGCGGCTGCGTTCTGGACCAGTTGGAGTCGGTTAATGTAGGTGGAGCTGATGCCAAGGAGAAGTGAGTTGCAGTAGTCCAGTCAGGAGGAGATGAAGGCATGGATGAGTCTTTCAGCAGCGGGAGGTGTGAGAGAGGGTCTGATTTTGGCGATGTTGCGGAGGTGAAAGAAGGAGGTTTTAATGACATGGCGGATGTGAGGCTCAAGTGAGAAGGTGGAATCAAAGATCACGCCAAGGTTGCGGGCCTGGGGAGATGGGGAGACAGTGGTGCCATCGATGGTGAGAGTGGGGTTATTGATTTTGCTGAGTGTGGATTTGGAGCCTATGAGGAGGAATTCTGTTTTATTGCTGTTGAGTTTGAGGAAGTTGTGTTGCATCCAGGTTTTTATAGCTGACAAACAGGAGTTGATATGGGAGAGGGGGGGGGGGGGGGGGGGGGATTTGTGAGCCGGGTAGATCTGGGTGGTCGCCGAGGTGGAAGTCTGGGTTGAATGGCGGAGTATCTGACCAAGGGGGAGGATGTAGATGATGAAGAGGAGGGGGCCGAGTACGAATGAATGGAAGACGTTTCGAGTCGGGACCTCTTTTAATGTTCGTCTGTTGATTCCCTCCACAGATGCTGCCTGGCATGTTGAGTTCCTCCAGCACTTTGTGTTTTGCTTACGATTCCAGCATTGGCAGTTCCTTGTGTCTGACTCCTTGTAATTTGTGTTGGCAACGATTGACAATGGCGATCGAAAAACGTGGATTGTTAGCAAAACACAAAGTGCTGGAGGAACTCAGCGGGTCAGGAAACGTCTGTGAAGGAAATGGACAGATAGGTCGGGACCCTTCTTCAGTCTGACTGTAATGTGGTGTGGAGTGGACCTGGGAAAGAGAGATGAGGCGGGACAGATTTGGCAAGTGATAGGTGGATACATAAGATCATAAGAATATAAGTGATAGGAGCAGAGTTAGGCCATTCGGCCGATTAAGTCCGTTGAATAGAATAGTGAAAGGCTTGGATAGAGTGGATGTGGAGAGGAGTTTCCACTAGTGGGGAAGTCTCGGACTAGAGGTCATAGCCTCGGAATTAAAGGACGTTATTTTAGGAAGATTAGGAGAATTTTATTTTGTCAGAGGGTCGTGGATGCCAATTCAGTGGATATTTTCAAGGCAGGGATAGATAGATTCGTGATTAGTGCGGGTGTCAGTTGTTATGGGGGGAGGCAGGAGAATTGGGTTAGGAGGGAGAGATAGATCAGCCATTATTGAATAGCGGATTAGACTTGATGTGCCGAATGGCCTAATTCTACTCCTATTCCTATGACCTTACGTCTACTCCGCCATTCAATCATGGCTGATCCATCTCCCCCTCCTAACCCCATTCTCCTGTCTTTTCACCATAACTTCTGATACGACGTATTTCTAAGCACACACACACAAACTAACAAAAATCCTTCGTTTTTCTTTAATGCGGTAAAAATGTCTTAAGATTGCATCTTCAGCATCAAAATGGTTATTTCCAAACATGGCAAATGTACAAAGGGAGTCAGTCTGTTTAATCACTTTATACATGTGGAATGTGCAAAAACCAAGTGCATGCAGACCGCATACAGAACACAATGTCAACTGGGGGAGGGGGGGGGCTTAAGCAAAAGGCAAAGAATGCCGAAGATAGACAGTAAGTGCTGGAGCAACTCAACAGGTCTGGCAGGATGAGTGACGTTTCGGGACGGGACCCTCGAAGGACCCTGATCTGAAATGTCAACCATCCCTTTTCTCCAGAGATGCTGGCAGACCCGCTGAGTTACTCCATCACTTTGTGTCTATCTTTGGTATAAACCAACATCTGCAGTTCCTTTCTACAGATAAAGTATGCCGAAGTTTATCTTTAAAAAAAAAAGTGAGTTTAGCAATGTCTCTATTAATACGCAGCCCATGACTGGCAACCGCTTGTCTGCAGAATGCAGGCGGCCCCGAGACATGTGGTCGCTTTGTGGTGGGATGCTGAGGTTTCATGTGGTTGTGATCGACTGGCCACACAGAGTTTCATTATATGAAATCCTATCACAACCGCGATGAATTCTCATTATTCCTTAGTCTGGCACCAGCTTAGATAACATGAAACCTGCCCGACGAAGATCGACACAAAATAGTAACTCAGCAGGACAGGTAGCATCTCTGGAGCGAAGAAATAGGTGACGTTTCGGGTTGAGACCCATTCCATCTCTCCAGAGATGCTGCCTGTCTGTCCCACTGAGTTACTCCAGCATTTTGTCTCTCTTCGGTTTAAACCAGCATCTGCACTTCCTGCCTGCACATGAACCTGCCCGATTCAGAGTTACTGCCGCCTCGCATTGACGAGTCCCACGTCTAACCTATGCTACAAGCATAAACTAATTGGCTCATGCAGCGACTGTGGAGGGAGATGGACAGACGACGTTTCAGGAAGGCCCCTTCTGAAAGGTCCCGACCCAAAACCTTATCCGGAACTGGATCGGTCGCAGGGAGAACGTGCGAACTCCAGTCAGACAGCACCCGAGGCCTCTAGCACTGTAAGACTGTAGCTCTTCCAGCTGCGCCATTGTGCCGGCCTTAACACCTAACGTCATTGTCCCTCATGCGTTCCCCTGGAATGATATCCCTTCCCCTGTTTGAGGCGTGTCCAGCACCCCCATTGTCCAGCCGCGGAAGGACCCCAGATTGCAGCGCTTTGTAGTATTTTTTGTTCAAGATTCCAAGTCTACAAGTGACTGGAGGCGCCCAGTCACTGCTCCCCTGCAGCCTTCTCCTGAATTTAATCGGCAGTTGGCCTTGCTTTAGCTTCTCGTATCGCTCTCCACGCTTTACGATGCTCCTTTCTTCTCCCTCCCCTCCCCCCACACCCCCTCCCACCTGCTTTGAACAAACTTCTGTCGTGAAACTCAATTTCCCGTTGTGTGACTTGGTGCCACTTTCTATTTGATACAGCAGCCTGGACGCAGTTTGGAGTATTCTTGTTGCTACTTTAAAAATACACTTCGCCATCGCTAAGTTTTATATATATATTTTACATTGTCAATACAATTACATTGTGCACAAAATATTGACAATGTAACATGTATATAACAACATTGGCGACGTGTATTTATAAGATAACATTATTAGCGATAAATTCAATGCATATATATCGTATATATATAACGATGCATTCACTTTATCGTTAAAAATTAACTTTATAAATACACGTCGCCATTGTTGTTATATATATATAACATTGAATACAACATCAATTACATTGTATATTAAACATGGACATATAGATGGACATAAACATGGACATATTTATATATAACATTGTCCATGTTTAATATACAATGTAATTGATATTGTATTCTCTATACAATAAAAACATCTATCCTATATATATATATGCGTTAACTTTTATCGTTAATAAATTAATGTTATATATATATAAATATAGCCTATATATATATAAATATATGATATATATATGTGTGTGCGGGTTTGTGTGTGTGTGTATGTAACGAATATATATATATACTAGACCAAGTGCAGGGTCCGTTTCCCCAACGGCGGCGTATGCGGGGGGGGGGGGGGGGCTGAGGCATCACACTCACATTAACCACCCCCCAACACACAGGTGGGGGGAGGGTGGGTGAGAAGAGGGGAGGGAGTGGAGAGGAGGAGGTGGAAACGGGACAGATTTGGGAGGGAAAGGAGAAGCGGGGTAGGGGGTGAGAGAGAGATGGGGAGGATGTGGGTGGGGGGGGGTGGGGGAGGGAGGGAGGGGGGAGGAGAGGGGGGGGAGGGAGGGGAGGAGGAGGGAGGGAAGGGGGGGGGGAGGGGGTGGGTGGGGAGAGGGGGGAAAGAGTGGGGAGGGAGAGTGGAGGGGGGAAGGGGGGAGAGAAGTAAAGTGGAAGAGAGGGATGGGGACGGAGAGGAGGAGGGAGGGGTAAGAGTATGGAGGGAGGGGGAAGAGTGTGGAGGGAGGGGGGGAGAGGTGGGGGGAGAGGGGGGAAAGAGTGGGGAGGGATAGTGGGAGGGGGACAGGTGGAGAGTGGGTAGGGTCAGAGGGGTGGGGGTGGAGAGGGGAGGGGAGGGGAAGGGAGGGGAGAGAGAGGGGAGGGAGGGGGAAAGGGGTGGGGGAGAGAGAGGGGTGGGGAGGGGTGAGGGGGGGGTCAGTGGAAGAGTGGGGAGGGGGGGGTAGGGGGAGTAGTGGAAGAGGGACAGAGGGGTAGGGGGAAGGGAAGAGTGGGGGGGGTAGAGAGGGAAGGGGATAGGGTAGAGAGTGAAGGGGGGGGGGGGAGAGAGGGATGGGTGGGAGTGAGGGGGAGGGGTGAGAAGAGGGAAAAGAGGGAAACATAGAAATCAGGTGCAGGAGTAGGCTATTCGGCCCTTCGAGCCTGCACCGCCATTCAATATGATCATGGCTGATCATCCAACTCAGTATCCCGTACCTGCCTTCTCTCCACACCCCCTGATCCCCTTAGCCACAAGGGCCACATCTAACTCCCTCTTAAATATAGCAAATGAACAGGCCTCAACTACCTTCTGTGGCAGTGAATTCCAGAGATTCACCACTCTCTGTGTGTAAAATGTTTTTCTCATCTCGGTCCTAGAAGATTTCCCCCTTATCCTTAAACTGTGACCCCTTGTTCTGGACTTCCCCAACATCGGTTTCTATAAGATCCCCCCTCAATCTTCTAAAATTTAGCGAGTGCAAGCCGAGTCTATCCAGTCTTTCTTCATATTAAAGTCCTGACACCTCAGGAATCAGTCTGGTGAACCTTCTCTGTACTCCCTCTATGGCAAGAATGACTTTGAGCATTGGGCATTGTGACATCACACAATGGAACGTTCACCATGGGCTGGGGCTCCTGCAAAGGCATATGTAAATGATCCATTCCGATTGGACATATGTGAACATTGGGCATTGTGACATCACACGATGGAACGAATCAAAACGAAGACAGGCAGCCAGCAGCCGGACGGACGGACGGCAGGCACACAGTTTTAATATATAATAGATATATTTATATATATAAAATATAATCCAAGATATATATATCTATATCCAATCTCGATCCACGGTTTGTTTCCTCATTGATGGTTGATACAAACGAGGAGATCCGTCATGTGCGTTTGCAAATTGCACAAGGCACGTGGCGAACCAGCTGAAGAGTTTTGCAGCATTAATGTTTCTTGTAGGAGTTCTTTGCTCCGCTGCGGCTATTTCGGAGCGAAAGATGGTCCCTGTTGTCTGCTTCGCCGCCTTGTTTCATATCCTGTCCACGATGCGTGCTGCACATTGAGAAATTAAACGGAAGGCCTTTTCATAGAAACATAGAACCGCACCACACAGGACAGCCACTTCCGCCCTCAATATCCAGGCCGAACAAGAGGCCAAGTGAAACTAATCTCTACAGCCCGTACTTGTTCCCTACATAATCATGTGCCTATCGAAAAGGCTCTTCAATCTCCCGATTGTATCTGCCTCCACCACCACCCTGGGTAACGCGTTCCAGGTGCCCACCACTCTATGTGTAACAAAAAACAGTCCCGCAGATCCCTTTTAAATGTTGCCTCTTTCATGTTAAAGCCATGTCCTTCAGTCTTTCACATTTTCATCCGGGGGGAAGCAGATTAGGATGTCTACCTTATCTACGCCTCTCATAATTCTATAAACATTCCACTTTTGGCTTTTTAGTAAAAACGATATCTGGTGTGTTTATGCATGATGTACCAAATGCACGAAGTTTCAAAGATTCAGCATGTTCGGGTGAAGTTGTCTGTTGTAATGGTTTGAATGGTTTAAAGATCACCTAGCCTATCCATGTCCTCTAGACTCCTCGTGGTCTGAAGAAGCGTCTCGACCCGAAACGTCACCTGCTCCTTTTCTCCAGAGATGCCGTCTGGCCCGCTGAGTTACCACAGCATTTAGTGTCTATCTCCAGAGGCGCTGCCTGACGCGCTGAGTTCACGTGTGTAGTGGATTGTCAGCTAACCGGGCTCTTGTTTTTGTTTTGCAGGGGCGTCGGATCTCACGGCATTTGGGGACCCAAGAATGGGGATCGACCGCCAGTTCTCGGCTCTCCCACCCCTCTCCGATGGCCGCTTTCCAGATCCCCGAATGCACTACCCGGGGGCTTTTGCCTACACGCCTACTCCGGTGACCACCGGGATAGGAATCGGCATGTCAGCCATGACGACCGCGGCGCGCTATCACACCTACCTGCCTCCCCCATACCCGGGCTCCGCCCAGGGCCAGGCCGGGCCCTTCCAGACAAGCACCTCTCCCTATCATCTCTACTACGGCACCTCCACCGGCTCCTACCAGTTCTCCATGATGACCGGCGGAGAGAGGTCGCCTCCACGCATATTGCCCGCCTGCACTAACGCCTCCACGGGATCCAGCCTCCTCAACCCAAACCTACCCAGTCAAAGCGACGCGGATGGAAGCCACAGCAATTCACCAACAAACATCAGCACCACGGGGCGGCTAGAAGAAACCGTGTGGAGACCTTACTAACACCCCGCCCGGTTAGCAAGACCTTTCATCGGCGAATTTACCAATCAGACCCAATGGGCAAGGCAAGAGCTTAGATTGCGAAAGGGACATCATCGCGTTGATTGGTTACCGTCCTTTTTATTTTATGTTGTTACCCAACTTGTTTCGCGTCTGCTGGCATCTTTCGTCGCGCACCTTATCGTGAAGCAAACGTTTTCAGTTTATTTCAGCCGATTTGACACTCGCCCTTGTCCTTTCGGCATTAAAGATAAACAGACTGAAGTCGCTCTCAGTCAGTGGATTGGAGCAAATTTGAACTGCAGAGAATTTCCGTGTCAAAACCTGACGTTAACATCAGTTAGTGATTTTTTGTTTTGTCTACTAACCCGCCACATTTGGACAGGCAGTCATTGCTACACACGGGCCAGGAACACTCACGTGAAAGTGTATTTTTGTATGTTTTCCAAACATCTTTGTGTGTTTTTTTAACTAAACGTTAACAACACCGGCCTTCTCTAGGTCCCAAATACCTCCAGGTTATTTGGGAGAGCAGAGTTCGAACCCCCTACACACACAATGCCTTGAAACACGCCTTTCTCATCGAGGGAAGAGAAAAAACACACTCACATTTATTTGATCTATGATCGGATAGCGGTTGCTTCGTGCCTGTTTGATACAGAGCGGACTTACCTAAGTGAGGTGGAGAGGGGAGGAAATGGATTGGGGGTCTTGTACCTTGCTCGACCGTTCGCAGTTTGAGGTTGTGTTTATGCTAAACCAAGAGACGCCGATGTCAGTAGCTTTTCTTCCTCGGCCGGCAGTTCCCCCAAAGAGGCACTGCATGCAAATATTGAGCTCTGCTCGTTCGCACCACAAATGGTCTAAAAACTACCGGTGGAGTCGAGTAAATAACATTTCCAGATGGTCCCCGACCGAACCACAGTCGATCTGTTGAGTTTGCAGACGTGAACACGAAATGGGGGAAGAGATGGACAGATAACATTGCAACATCAACAAGTTCCAGGTGCGCCAGACACTAGAGGACAGACATCCCTGAACCACGCACATTCTGGGAGTCAACTTCCAAAACAAAAGGTCGCGGCTTTTATAGATATCGGTTGAATGTTATTTAATTTGCATTGTGAGTATCGTTTCATTTGCTGGTCAACACAGAGAGAGAGAAAAAAAAAAGATGATGGCAAAGCGGGACTTTAAATCAGTGTTTCAAAGAGTGGAACACGATTGCGAAGAGGAAGATGTTGGGCTGCAGGCAGCAAATTAGCTGGATTTGTTATTTAAAGCTTGGGTATCCAAGAATTCCTTGTTTGTTCTTTAAAACAATATCAAAGGAGCACCTGTGTCTATTTGCTACCTTACAGAATTAAAATATGTCAGCTGTCTTTTACGTGTGTGCAGTGTGCTGTCGCACGAATGGACCATTTACCCGATTCTGATGAACTATAAATAGTATCACTTTCTCGAGTCAAGCTTATTATTGTACTTATATTTGTAAATAAGCAAGAGTTTTTTTAAAAGAAACCTCCCAGCACCTCATTGCTAGTAAATATACAGACATCACTCCGCTTCACACTGCTCTCAAGTGTCTCATTTTTGGTCAAATAATTTTTTCAATAGCCATTCGCAAAACTCTATAGTTTTTTTTATTCTTGTTGTTTTCCGAATCTAGAACCTGTGGGTGTAACATCACACGCATTGTGAAAATCTCTTCCCTGATCACTGCAAATCACCCATTAGATGCCTTTCCTTTCAGCTCAGCAGATGACTACCGCGGTAAATGATATCCAGAGCGGCTGGACTGCTGCAGGTTTTCTGATGAACATTCATACTCTTTGTACCAAAGTTTCTTGAACGATTTAATAGTTCTGTGGCTGGCTAATAAATTAGTTTGTTGGACAAGTATTGACTTGTATCTGTTTATTAGTCAAGAGTCAAGAGAGTTTTATTGTCATATGTCCCAGATAGAACAATGCAATTCGTACTTGCAGCAGAGGTAACAGAATATGTAAACATAGCAGGTACACAAAAACGCTGGAGAAACTCAGCGGGTGCAGGAGCATCTATGGAGCGAAGGAAATAGGCAAAGATTCGGGCCGAAACCCTTCTTCAGACTGGTATAGCACACTGTAAACAATGTAATAAGTTAGAAAAAAATGTTCAGTGTGTGTATATATGTACACATAAAAAACAAACAATAATAGTGCAATAATAACAGTAATAGTTATGTCGTTCAGAGCTTATTTGAGGTTGTAGTGTTCAATAGCTTGATGGCTGTGGGGAAGAAGCTGTTCCTGAATTTGGATGTTACAGTTTTTAGGCTTCTGTGCCTTCTTCCGGATGGCAGTGGTGAAATGAGTTTGTGGCCAGGGTGGTGTGGGGCTCTGATGATGCTGGCTGCTTTTTTGAAGCAGCAACTCCAGTAAATCCCTTCGATGGTGGGGAGATCAGAACCGGTGATGGACTGGACAGTGTTCACAATGTTTTGAAATCTTCTTCGCTCCTGGGCATTCAAGTAGCTGAACCAGGCCCCGGTGCAACCAGTCAATATGCTCTCTCTCTCTACTGTACACCTGTAGAAGTTCAAGAGAATCTGGTATTTGATTTTTTCCCCCACCCATTTTCCCCTTCCCATCTCGCCATTGCGTCCTTTCTCCTGTCTTTGGTGTCGTTAAGAGTCCCCGCAACCTTAAAAACTAGTTATAGAAGTCAACCGATAACGTCAGGTATAAAACATAAGTGCATAAATTCTAGTGATAGGAGCAGAATTAGGTCATTCGACCCATCAAATCTACTCTGTCATTCAATCATAACTGATCTATCTTTCCCTCTCACCCCATTCTCCTGCCATCTCCCCATAATCCTTGACACACGTACTAATGAAGAATCTATCTGTCGCTGGCTTAAAAATATCCATTGTACGGCGTAATCACTGGTTGGCGCTGACTTGTGGGGCCGAAGGGCCTGTTTCCACAGCCTTCTGAAGGAAGGATGCAAGGAACAGCGCCCCATATTCTGCTTGGACCGCTCACAGCCAAACGGGATGAACATTGAATTCTCCAATTTTGAGTAACGCCCTGCTTCCCCCCTGTCTGTCTTTCCTGCCACCCCCACCCCCCACCCCCCCCCCCCCCCCCCCCCCCATTCCACCCCGGTATGCGGCCTTCAGACTTTAGAGATCTAGCTTGGAAACAGGCCATTCGGCCCACTAGTCCGCGCCAACCAGTAATCACGCCGTACAATAGTTCTATCCTACACGGTAGGAATAATTTACAGAAGCCATTTAACCTACAAACATGCACTTCTTTGGAACGTGGAAGGAAACCGGAGCACCCGGAGAAAACCAAAGCGGTCACAGGTAGAACGTGCAAACTCCACACAGCGAGCACTTTTATGCAGGATCGAGCCCGAGCCTCTGGCGCTGTAAGGCACAACTCCGCCGCTGCAGTATTGTGCCGCCCATTTCTCCAATCCCCTTCCACATCTGTCCTTCACTGAGAGAAAAAGCTCGTCTCCCGGAGCTCGCTATAGGATATTTGGTTCACTTCATTCTTCTTCTCCTCTTATCTGATACCCTTTTGTCTCCTTTTCGCTTATCGCCTTTGTTCACTCATCAGACAATCAACCCCCACCCCCACCACTCACCCCCACCCCTCGCTACGTATTCACCTATCGCTTGCCAGAATTCGTCCCGCCCACACCTCGCTTTTTCAGCTTCCCCCCCCCCCCCCCCCCCCCCCCCCCACCCCCCCCCCCCCCCACCCCCCACTATAATCCAAAGATCATAGATCGGAGCTCTTTGATCTTTGCTATAATCAGTCTAAAGGGTCCCATCCTTAAAGGTTGCATATCCATCTCCCAGAAATGGTCTGAAGAACGGTCTCGACCCGAAACGTCACCTGTCCTCTTCTTCAGAGATGCAGCCTGACCCGCTGAGTTACTCCAGCTTTTTGTGTCTATCTTCAGTTTAAATCAGCATCTACAGATTCTTCCCACACCTCCAGCGACGGTGCCTGACCTGTAGAGTTATTCCTGCACTTTGTGTTTTGCTCAAGACCTTTTGACATGCTGTGTTGCAGCGTGCACGGTGTTTTAATGCATTTATGAATGCTGATCCTCGCCCTTGCAGAGTGCACAGCTTCAAAAGTGGAGCCACACCTCCAATGCTTTGTGCCCGGTGTCGGTTGGATTAGCCACTAGCAAAGATCATATAGCAGAGCTTTGGCCACTAGTGTGTATATTCCAGGACTCTCCTGTTGTCGATGCTGCTACACTAGGGGGCGCAGTGGCCACATTTCTAACCCCGCCCACCAGGAGTGATTTACGTCAGCGGGATGATGACATCACCGTCAACCCCGCCCACCGTCTCTCCCACAATGCAATGCGGCAGAGCCACACCTGTCCCCTTACCTCCCCCCTCGACTCCATTCAAGGAACCCAACAGTCTTTTCAGGTGAGACAGAGGTTCACTTGCACCGTCTCCAACCTCATCTACTGTATCCGCTGTTCCAGGAATGGACTCCTGTATATTGGCGAGACCAAGAGCAGACTTGGCGATCGTTTCGCTGAACACCTTCGCTCAGTCCGCCTAAACCTATCCAATCTCCCGGGTTGCTGACCCCACCCCCCCCCTTCCCATTCCCTGATCTGACCTTTCTGTCATGGGCTTCTTCCAATGTCAGAGTGTGAGCCTGTGCAAATTGGAGGAACAGCACCTCATATTTTGCTTGGGCAGCTTACATCCCACTTCACTGACTTCAGTAACCCTTGCATTCCCCCTCTCCATCCCTTCCCACATCTCTGACTAGTCCTCGTTTACATTTTATCTCTGTTTACTTTGTTGTTACCTTCTCCGAACTAACAATGATCTAGTCTACATTTTCCTTGATCTCTATCCCCTTTGTCTTGTTTTCACACCCTACACTTCCTTATTAGGGGCCGCAGAACTGTGGCGGGGCTGGAGGGGCTGCAGCAGATGTACTTTAGTGACCGACACGGACGGTTCACAGTCTGCAGAAAGCACCAACCTCACTCGTAACACGGGAGGGGGAGGGGGGGTGGGGTGGGGGTCAGCTACTCACCGGTGAGTACTCACTTTAAGTGGCCCGGTGAACGTGGAGGGAGTGGAGAGTGGAGGGACAGAGCGCTGCCATGTCAAACACTGGCTAACCCCGGATAGGTTCCAGGGTCAGCTCTGGTCTCACACCAGGAAAGATGTTAAGAGTTCGTGGGGAAACCAGAATGGATGAGCAATGAAATGTCTCAGTGATGTGTAGACTCCCGGGCTATTTACATTGCAGGAGAGGGGAGTAGGATGCAAATGGTGCAAATGCTGGAGTAACCCAGTAAGGCAGCATCTCTGGAGAAAATGAATGGGTGACATATCGTTTCGGGTCAGGACCCTTCTTCAGAGATACTGCCTGATCCACTGAGTTACTCAAGCATTTTGTTTCAATTTTCGGTATAAACCAACTTCTGGAGTTCCTTCCTACACAAGGTAAAAGGGGATCCAGGAGGGTGCTCGTTCAAAGAGACGGGCAAGGCTCAATGGGCCAAATGGCCGCCATCCACTGCATCCATCGACTCCAGCAGCAATATTGGTGCCAACTCCACACCTCCCTGCATGCCAACATCTCCAGCGCAACACAACCCCTCTTGCCCAACACCACCCTGCCGCCCCAACACCCCCCTAACCCCCCCCCCCCCCCCCCCCACCACGGCTACCACACGCACCCGAGGCCCTCTGCCCTCCCTCGGGTCATGGTCCCGGGGGCCCGCCACCCACTCACCTTGTTGTAGGCCAGTGAAACAGCTTGATTTTTTTTCTTTTAGAATTTCTTTATTTATTAGGGAAGCAATTGTACAAAGATAAAATATTCGGCATCTAAAATTAGACAATTATGGTACAGCTTCATTTATAACCTAAAATTATGAAAATGAAAAAAGGAAAGAAGAAGAAAGCAAGAAAGAAAAGAAGTAAAAAGTGAAAAGATAAATTGAAGGAGAACAAAAGAAAGTCCCCTAAACTACCAAAGCAGTGTAGCAGAAAAATAAGAGGAATGAAAGAAAAAAAACCTTCCCCTCATCCTTCCGTGTCCCCCCCCCCCCACCCCACCCCCCCCCCCCCCCCCCCCCCCCCCCCCCCCCCCCCCCCCCGCCTCACCCTGCAGATGCTGGAAAATCGAAGATACACAAAAATGCTGGAGATACTCAGCGGGTGCAGCAGTATCTATGGAGCGAAGGAAATAGGTAACGTTTCGGGCCGAAACCCTTCTTCAGACTGATGAAGGGTTTCGGCCCGAAACGTTACCTATTTCCTTCGTTCCATAGATGCTGCTGCACCTGCTGAGTTTCTCCAGCATTTTTGTGTACCTAGCATGTCTGAAGAAGGGTTTCGGCCCAAAACATTGCCTATTTCCTTTGCTCCATAGATGCTGCTGCACCCGCTGAGTTTCTCCAGCACTTTTGTCTACCTTCGATTTTCCAGCATCTGCAGTTCCTTCTTAAATCAATCAATCAATAAGATCACCTTCTGGTTAATACGCAACAAAAGCTTTTCATTGTACACGTGACAATAAACTAAACTCCAACTTAGTCAGTGGAAATAAGAGGAACAGATGCGTTGGTATATCAGGGAGATGTGTAAAAATAACAGGGTAATAATGGTGAGGCGATTTCAACTTCCATTGTGAAATTTGCCCAGTTAAAGACTGGATGTGAAAGGCTGTTGCTGAAGACCTGCTGAACATAGCATGTTCGCTGAAAGAGGAAATTACTTTTCTTGCAATATTATTTATTCCACAAAGGGGCAGCAGAAGGCCAAGGACAGGAGAGATCCTTGTGTTTGATGTCCACAGTTTCATCAAACCACTCCAATATAAAGGGTGGCTTTGGCAATTTGGAAAATGAATTTCTTTTTAAACCAGAGTGCAAAAAGTTTATGTGCTGGTGTTGATGAACAATGGTATTTTCTGTAGCTTTAATAATAAAATCTAACCTACAGATCTCAACCAGTCAGTTCGCTTACAGCTGTCAAGAACTGAGGGTTCCTCATTACGTTCAGTGTCATTGCTGAGTTTTGAATTCCCAGTCGAATAGCCTCACATGGAATACACGATGGTTTGATTACAAATTCAAATCAATTTTTGTTCTGATGATGCTGGAGTAACACAGCGGGACAGAAGGAATGTTTTGATATGTTTTTGCATACAGTATATTTCATTCATTTGTTCTGTATCTCTCTATATCATTATCCGTACCTCTCGTTTCCCTTTCCCCTGATTGTCAGTCTGAAGAAGGGTCTCGACCTGAAACGTCACCCATTCCTTCTCTCCAGAGATGCAGCCTGCCCTGCTGATTTACTCCAGCATTTTGTGTCTAGCTTTGGTCTCAACCAGCATCTGCAGTTCCTTCCTACACATTTGTTCTGATAATCTTCATTCTCACCACTGAATGGTGGAAGATTACAACCTTCACGTGATCCGCCCTATTTCAACAAATGCAATCAACCTGGCGTGCACAATCAAGTAAGATCAAATAGAACAAGGTGTCCTACAACTTTAGACTGTGCATGCCATACGCAAGAAGAAGAAGAAGACCACTGGATGGCACCGATGTTCCAATCAGCAAGAATTGGCCGTGGAAGTAAAGACTCACTTATGTAGCATGTAGGGAGGGTCAGAGGCAAGACCGGAACCTGTGATATATTATCATTGGCATTGATAGAAATAAATTTTGTTACATTAAGATGTGCGCTACATCATATAACTGTAGCTGGCGCAGTTGCACAAGGGAGACACAAGGGTGGAAGAATTACAAGGGCCAATGGTGAGGGGAATAGACAGATACTTCAATGCTTGTAGAAACATGGAACCGCAGAATTAACCGCTGGTTAATACACAGAAGGACGCAAAGTACTGGAGTAACTAAGCAGATTAGGCAGAATATCCGGAGAACATGGATACGTGATGTGATAAGACACATCGGAGGAACGCAAGGGTAGATTACATCCTGGCACGTGCCGTCAGGATAGGCAAGTGCCTACCCTGACTAAAATTATAAAATGGTAATTATTAAATATAAATAGTAAAGGCACAGGAGAATTATGCCTATCTAAGAGATCGATCGCTTAGGGAGGTATAATTCTCCCGTGCCTTTCATCCACAGTACATGTAATACGCAAAAGTATGTGCTGCTTACGTGCCGTCGATGCTACTTCAAGCCTTCAATGACAAGGGGAGCTGAAGGCAGCTGAAATTCTGCCTTTGCACCGTGGACTGAGTGCATGTGTTGCGCAGCAGCCTACTGCGCATGCACAGCGCAAGTTTCTTGGCAAGTTTTTCAAACACGGATTGTCATTATCTTAAGAGTATCTTAAGAAACAAAGAGAGAAGAATGGAGTTTGTGTACAAATAATGTGGTAAGTAAATTTCTTTCAGCTATATGTTTTTAAATACCGTATTTCCCGGCAATGAAGACGCCATTTTTTACCGAAAAATAAGGCACGAACATTTACCTGCATCTTGGAAGCCGAAGGTTAGGTTGTTAGCCAAGAAAGATAGATTTGGCTATCCATCAGTACAGCAACATTAAGAACGATATTGCTGTACTGAGGGATAGCCAAGTCGATCTTGCCAGCAACTCGCTCGCATTGTGTCCGGGGAGGGAAGTAGCTCGGGTGGCTGCGAGCGGCCGCCAGTACCTCAGCACCTTCTGCCGGCCCGCTCACCTCTGGCAGTGCTCTCTGCTGAACACCTCTCTCCTGCCGCTCGCCAGCCTCGCTCATGTCAGCCGCTTCCCGCAAATCCTTAAATTCCAACTGCCACCGGGAGCAGGACATGGCCCTGACCCCTCCTTCTCAACGCTCCTGCCTGCGCTGACCCGGGCCAGACTCCTCACATGTTGTGAAAGGAAATCTCCCCCCAATTGGTCCCTTGAACTAGTAATGTCATTCAATAAGATCACAACTGATTCAACTTGTCCCGGTGTGCTCCCGTTTTTTCCCACCATCTCTCCACCTGCCGTCACCCTCCACCCCCCAACCATTCAGTAATTCAGAATGGAGGAGATTTGAAAGCCTTGGGCAAATTGAATTGTTATTTTATTTATTTATTTATTTATTTTTGTGCATGATAAATTCTATGTCCCGCCAGCATTCTTTCAAAATTTAGCAACTCAAAATGGGGGTGCGTCTTCATTGCTGGGAAATACGGTACTTTATTAAGAGATATGGCTTTTGAAGACAAATTACTTTATAAAAGTTGACTGACAGCTTACGGAGAGGAGAACAATCTGCGCATGCGCGGCTTAAGATTTTTTTAAAGCCGACTGACTGCCTACCCTGAGTAATTACTCACGGCATGTGCCTGATTACATCTATCTTAATGCAGGGAATCTGACACATAAGGCAGAAGAACGAATGATGTTGATCAACACATAGACACATTTAATATGATAATTTTGCAACAGCAAAGACATGATTGTAAAAGGGTAGGACTGGCAACTCAATATTCCAGGCTGCGGAACCTATAGGTAAGATCAGAAGTGGGATGTAAAAAGGGAAGTGATATTGAAATATGTATAGGAATCCATTCCTGCAGAAGGCTTTGCAAGAAGAAGCATATGGATTGAATCGAGAAATAAAATAAGGGTTTGAAGAAGGGTCTCGGCCCGAAACATCACCCATTCCTTTTCCCCAGAGATGCTGTCTGACCCAGCATTTTGTATCTATCTTTGGTGTAAAACCAGCAACTGCAGTTCCTTCCTACACAACAAAATAAGGGTGATCACTGTGTTTGGGATATATCACAGATCTCCTACCATTCAATGGGTGAAAAGAAGAGCGGATAGCCAAATAAAGCTACGTAAAATGTGTGAAAATAATAGATAAACAGTTGAAGGGGACTTCCACAATATTAACAGACATCAACTTAGTTTGAAAGGCTTCGAAGGGGGTAGAATTTTTTAAAATGTATGCAGGGGAATCTTTTGAAACATTACATGGATAATCCTACAAGACTATGCAAGGTACAGGAGCTGTTCTTTGAGACTAACCAGGCAAGTCAAGCAAATATCAATGGGGTACATTTCAAAGAAAGTAACTATAAATCAGTGAGTATTGTGAAGAAGGACAAGTTAGTCTGGAAGTTAAGGACCTGAATTGTTTAGTTGAGAGATAACAGCACAGAAATAGGCCCTTCAGCCCACCGAATTCACGCCGACCAGCGATCACTCCGTACACTAGCACTGTGCTACACACTAGGGATAATTTACAATTTTAGTGAAGCCAATTCACTTACAAACGTACGTCTTTGGAGTGTGGGAGGAAACCGGAGCACTCGGAAAAAACCCACACAGTCACAGGGAGAACGTAAAAACTCCACACAGACAGCACCCATAGTTAGGATTGAACCCAGGTCTCTGACGTTGTGAGGCAGCTGCTCGACTGCTGTGCCACTGTGTTATCCAGTTACATGCAGGTAAGTTTGTATATAACCAGTAGGATTCTGGACCAACTTGTTCCTATTATAGTGAAAGACATGGGCATTGTTGTATTCAACAGTGGAGCAGGCACAATGGTCTGAATGGCCTGCTATTTATATTTAACCGATTTCTATCTTTATTGCTTCCTTCATCGTAAATGGTGACTGACTCATTCTCATAAGAACTATTGTACGTTTGCCAAAAATAAATTGTCATTGTGCCAAGTCTTAGATGACAGCATATGTGATTTTGTGATTTTGTACACCTTTGTAAAATCATTCAAAGGTCGAAACAAATTAACAATAAGGGAAGTCTTTTCATTCTACATACTTTTGCATATTACTGCACATTCATTGGAATGTAAAGTTGCACAAAAAACCAGTTGACCATCATTTTCTGGAACATTTGGTGACTATTTCAAATACTATTGCCTGCACCAAACCACAAAGGTGAATATCTATTCTGAAGTAATCATGCTGGGTAAAGTTTAATTTAGTTTAGAGATACAGCATGGAAACAGGCCCTTCCATCAAGTCTACACCGACCATCCATCACCCATTCACTAGTTCAATGTTATCGCACTTTCCCACTCCCTACACACTAGGACAATATACTTAGGCCAATTAACCTACAAACCTACATGTCTTTGGGATGTGGGACGAAACCGGAGCAGCCAGAGGATTCACTCGCAAGGAGAGCATGCAAACTCCACACAAACAGCATCCGAGGTCAGGATCGAACCCGGGTCTCTGGTGTTGTTTGGCAATAGTTCAATCAGCTGCGCAACTGAGCCGCCCAAAGCTTGAAGTAACCAGACTGGATCTTTGCCATGTTCATAAGGAAACCAATCCCTTGAATGTTTATCAGCCTGAAATGTTAATTCCTTTTCTCTCTGCACAGATGATCTTTGCAATGCTGGGTACTTTCCAGAGTCTAAAAAAATGATTGTTATTAACAATGCAGTTTTGCAAAAGTATGTTGGCGGAATGCTGAAGTAGAACAACATAGATTGGTTAAACATTGATCAAAGAAAAATCAATGTGAAATAAGTTTCCATGAAAGAGAAATAGTGTTAATGAATATAAGAAATAGATTTGTTTCTGATGAGAGAATGAGTTGAGAATTTCAAGCAGTCGTGGTAGAAGGTGTTAATTAATGATGAATGATAGAATGAAAGTTCAATCAATGGGACCTAAACAGGACAGCTATCAAAATTGTAAAAAAAACATTATTTTTTCCTAACATTCTGGAATGCTCTTATGTAAGGGATATGTGGTAAATGTGAGAATTGAATTTTAGCTTGTTCAGGAATGCATTGAACTGTGGAACATTCTTGAAGACATAAGGAGGACCTTGAAATTTATTCGGAACCGCACAGGGAGCCAGTGGAGAGGATCGGGGTGATGTGGTCCCTTTTTGGACCAGTTGCAGGCGGGACAGGAAGATTGCCAGTGTAGAGGGAGTTGCAGTAATTTAGGCGGGAGGAGATAAATGTGTGGATGATCTTTTTGAGGCAATCAAACTGGAGGAATTGTTTTATTTTAGCTGTCGTCCGAAGCTGAAAGAAGCTAGCTTTTACTACGGCATTGACATGTTTGTCAAATTTCAATGCTGAGTCAAATATCACGGCAAGGTTTTTGACGTGAGGTTTGAGTAATGGGGTAAGGCTTCCAAGGCTGCATGCTATCATTTTGATTGAGTCCGAGGGGCCGAGAAGGATGACCTCAGACTTACTCTCATTTAGTTGGAAGAAGTTGGATAGGCATTAATTGGATAATAGGTTAAATTGGATAGGCATATGGATGAGAAGGGAATGGAGGGTTATGGTATGAGTGCAGGCAGGTGGGACTAAGGGGAAAAAAAAATGTTCGGCACGGACTTGTAGGGCCGAGATGGCCTGTTTACGTGCTGTAATTGTTATATGGTTATATAAGTTCTGGGCCATCCAACACTTTATATCCTCGAGACAGCGGATAATGTTATTATAATGTTACAGCAGATTTGATTGGTTTTTGGGCTTCAGGGGGAGATAGAGTTGTGTATCGTCTGCATAGCAATGGAAGGAAATGCCGTGCCTTTGAATGACTTGGCCTAAGGGGAGCATATACAGGGAGAAGAGAATGGGGCCAAGGATGGAACCTTGTGGAACCCCACAGCAGAGGCTAGCTGGGGAGGAGAAAGAGTTGCCTATGTTTGTAGAGAAACTCCTACCTTTGAGGTAGGAGATGAACCAGCTCAGGGCAGTGCCATCAATACCAACCCCGTACTGGAGACGGTCAATTAGGATGGTGTGATCGACAGTATCAAATGCTGCGCTGAGGTCAAGAAGGAGCAGGATTGCACAGTCGCCGGAGGGGGGGGGGGGGGGGGGGGGGGGGGGGGGGGGGTGGGGGGGGAAGTCCTGGGTGCTACCTTTTCCTCCCAAAAATAGTGTTGGTTAATTGTGTTTGGTAGATTGTAAATTGTCCCTTGTGTGTAGTGCCAGTAATCAATGGTCCATGCGGTCTCGGTGTGCCAAAGGGCCTGTTTCTGCACTGTATCTCTAAAGTCAGATCATGTGAGTTCACTCTACTGCGACGTCAGTGTGGTCATTGTCAAACCTGGCGTCACCCCCAACACCATAGTTGTAACAATTATATAATTCTGTAGAATGGAGGCTTCTGATCCCATCAGTCAAGGACCTATAGATTAACAGTAGGTTAAGTGTGAAAGTCGAATTAAGCTGAAATAAAGAAAAGGATGGAAAATCTGAGGAATATTTTAGGCAGACTTTGTCTCGGGAGTCAGAACAGCTTCTCTTCATTTTCCAAATATACAACAAGAGACATCAGATTGAGTGGATTAGCAGTAAACCATCAAACTAATCTGTCAGAAGACTCAAGAAAAAACGATTGAGGTGTTGCAAATTGTGAAGGTGGGGGATTGATGAGGTGTGAATTGTATAGCTGGGGAAGGAGTGAAAGGGAGAGATAGTTACAAGGTCAGTAGTGGCTTAGGGAAGGGAGAGGCATAGGAAATAAAGAAGGGGAGAGGGTTATCGGGGTGAAAGAGAAGGGAGGGAATTTTGTTGATGTTAATTAAAGTTGCAGAATTGAATGTTCAACGCAAAGATCTTAGAGCAGAGCAAGATGGTTCATTCCGTGAAAAAGCCGCAGTGGCTGATTGGTAATCTTCAGCGACATTCCCGTAACCGGCTTCTGTCATGGCGACGTCATCTACAATTGTACAGAGTACCGTCCATAGCGGCCGTTTCCAGGGAAACAGAGGCATATATCTGGAATATATATAGGTATAATAATATATAATATAATATTATTATACCTAAATATAATATTATTATACCTAAATATAATATTATTATACCTATATTACTATCTGGAATATATATAGGTATAATAATATAGTATATTACTATATACCTATATTACTATCTGGAATGTATATATATATATATATATATATATCTCTGTCTGTTCAGCGGCGCAACTCACCCGTTGCAGTGGCCCCTACAGCCTGTCTGCCTTTTTTTTAATCTGTCTGTCTTTTTTTTATTTTGTGTCTAGTTAAATGTAGTGTTGGTGTTTTTTAATACTGGTTTTAAATGTGTATATGTGGGGGGCAGGGGGCGGGGGGGGGAAACCGTTTAAAATCTCTTCCCTGTCCGGGAGACCCGACTTTTTCCCTGTCGGGTCTCCGTTGTCGTTGGGGCCTAGCACCGTGGAGCGGCCTCCAGACTGAACGACCCGGGGGCTCGGGAGACTGCGGAGCTGCGGACTACTCACCATCGTGGGGCTGGCCGGCCTCGGAGCGTGGGGGGCGGTGGTGACTCGCTGCTGCGACTCGACTCCGGGGGCTCAGAGGCTCCAGCAACGCAGCCGCAGGTCTGGTGGACTGGGACATCAGGAGCTCGCGGGTTCGGGGGGAGAGACCGCTTCCCGGAGCTCCCGCAACGCGACTTCTCCAGCCCGTGTCGCAGGGTTGGAACGACCCGGAGCGGGGACGTACATCACCCGGCGCGGCTTCATGGCCTTGGGACTTAGCATCGCCCGCCCGGGGCTTGGACATCGGGAGAGACATGGGGGAGAGAAAAGACTTTGCCTTCCATCACAGTGGGTTCACTGTGATGGATGTTTGTGTGAATTAAATTGTGTGTATGTCTGTAGGAAATTGTCTTTGTTTGTATGGCTGTGGAAATGGAATTTCGTTTGAGCCTCACTGAGGCTCAAATGGCAATAAATATTGTATTGTATAATGATATATAGGTTAAATGGACTGCAACACGGAAATAGGCTGCCCATCATGTAATATGGGCATTGGCCACTAGATGGCGCTTACTTTCCTGATCTCATTTTCTAATTAGTTTAATTAATTAATGTGTAACTTTCGGCAATGACGAGTTATGACATGCTTCTCAATTATATTTCATCTTAATCTGTGGAAAATTTCATGTAGTTTGGTGACTTGGGTCACGAAAACCGATTTCTAGACACATTTTTGATGCTCGGCCCACAGCCTAAGAGGGTTGACGGATTTTCCTTGCTGAAGGATTACCTGCGACCCTAACAAAACCTCAAATCCTCTGTATGCTGGATCAGACATAACTCAGGGCAGTTCTTCGATCTTCACGATGATGTACCTTAATGTCAAGGAACATCACGAAAAACTGGAGTAACTCAGCAGGTCAGAAGAAGGGTCTCGACCCGAAACGTCGCCTGTTCCTTTTCTCTGACCCGCTGAGTTGCTCCAGGTTTTTGTGTCTATCTTCGGTTTAAACCAGCATCTGCAGTTCCTTCTTACACCTTAATGTCAATACGTTTCCGAATTTATTGAGTGCAATATTAGCTATTCCCATTTTTTGTATCAAAGCTTCTCAGCGTGTGATTACTAAATTGCAGACAATTTTGCCAAACTTCAGGCTACCATCATGTTGTGAACCTATACCTGTCCAATCCATGTACCTATCTAAATGTTTCTTAAAAGTTACGATATGCAAAACAGGTTGCCGACCCTTGGACTAAACCAAACCCTTGATCCTGTCCCGCCAGCCTTTATGTTCATTGATATTTTATTCACAATATTAGGATTTCGTAGAGGGAGAGAGATAGGTTGAATGAATGAATGAATGAATGATTGATTAAATGAATGATGAATGAATGAATGTTTGAATGAATGAATGGTGAATGAATGAATGAATGAATGATTGATTGAATGAATGAATGAATGAATGAATGAATGAATGATGAATGAATGAAGGAAAAAGGTTGCTCAACAAATATTTAGGGATCACAAGAAAGAAACAAGAGAATATGTGTGTATAAATTATGTACGTATATGCCACACATATATATGCATCATATATATATAATGAATATATATGTGTTTTTATATATTTAAGAAACTAGAAAAATATATATGTATGTGTGTTATATAATTATATGCATCTATATCACATTTATATATATGTTGGGTTCAGAAGCATCCATTTTACAGAATCGTACAATTGTTACAACTATGGAGTTGGGGATGAGGCAGGTTTCGGCAATGACCACACTGACACTCGCAGTAGAGTGAACTCACTCAGGTTGTGTAATTGTGACTGCAGCCAAGTCTTCAAACTTTGTAAGAAGTGTCTTGTTAAAAATTTGAAAGACAAAACATATGTTGAGAAGGTGAGCTCATGCCATATCAAGTTTCTATCTCTCTTCCTCTCATTGAAAATTCAAGTGGACTGACTCCTAAATATAAATTACACACAAAGCTTTCCTTGAAATATATATATATATTTTTTTGAAACAACATTTTAATAATTTACAACATGCACTGTAAAATACAGTATATTCAGCAGTTTTCCACAGCCAAAAAAATAGCAACAGTTTAATGAACTTAAATGTCCGTGTCAGACTTATACTAGCAATGTTACAAAATTTTGAGATTTAAAAAATCAAGTCTGCAATTTATCCCATCAGATAAAGCATAGCAATAAGTTTAATTTGACACCTAATTCACTTTCATATCTCAAGTAATAAAAAAGTTATGGCCATTTTCATACTCGGAAATTAGCATCTTGTTCCCTATTGATTTTCTATGATCATAACAAAAAAGCTGTGATCGAGGACAGTCAAAAGCCCATAACCTTCTTAAAAATTAAGAGAACTGAATGAAATGTTCAGTTATCATAGATTGAACCATTCTGAAACAAATATAAAATAATCTTACTTGGAGGGCCTGAAATTAAAGCATATAATTAGTTAGTTACCCAATTGTAGCGAATTTCAAACTTCAATTACTAGATCTAAACATCTATCCATTTCTTAATAAATGATTAACATTTTTTAATAGCCTAAGTGTCCAAATAATATTCACAAATAATTCACAAAAAAAACATGATTTTTAAATCTCATTTACATCAATTTATAGGCCAAATAGAAGGAATTTAGTGTTCAATTGCTGTAAATTAGTCAATTAAAATCGGCTTTCTAGTGGGTTCCTGTGGAACGCGCTGGTTTAGAACGTTCACAATGCAGTGGATTTGTGCCCTCAAATGCCCAGAAAAATACTGTGGGATATAAAGAGCCCAAAATGAACTATTCGCTATAGAAAACTTTATATACAGGGTTCTTAAGAAGCCCCTTTTAACGTAAAAATAAGGTACATACCTTTAATTGTTTGCTTTATAAAACCCTGGGGCTGCGAGAGGTTGCGGGTTGAGAGAGTGATTTTTAAACTACTATAACTATTATACAAGGCCATAAAAACTAATAATACCTTTTGCGACGGGGTCTTTCAGCGATTTTCCGTTAATGATTTACTAGGCTGAACATTTTCGATTGCAACAGCCTAGTAAAAATCGCGTTTTAAACCCGCCCCCTCTAAACAGCGCCAAAATCACACACACGGGGCTGGGCCAGATTCTCAGACAAGATTCAGGTAGGTTTTGTAACATACCTACTTATACCTTTAAAATTACATTGTGAATATTACAGATATTAGAAATAAATTTGTGAACATCGGATGTAACATTTCTGTTCAATTAATATGCGGAGATGGTCATAAAATGCTAAGGTGCAGAATTTCACTAGACTATAGGTAACCTTCCCGTTCGATCCCGATAGTGCATCAAAATATATGTAAACATCAAAGCAGCTTGGAAATTCTCCGCTGCATTTGAGATTCCTGAGGCTTTTTGGTTTTCGGAGACTTAAAACCTTGAAGTTTATTTTGTCCTTCATCTGTCCCAGAAATCATGCCAAAATACAGTTGGATATATTACGTTTTTTTGCAGATGTCAAGGCTTTCGGATAGAAAGTGAATGCCCTCAGATATAGTTTCCGCATACTGTTCATTCATAGACACCAGGCCTAAAATCAATCCTCAAACGTTTCAGGACAGTAGGGAATTAGCAGAAACATCATGCTTCAAGACTTTTCTTTTGAAGAACCTTTTCAGGAGTGTGTGCAACGTTAGACTACACACTAGAAGGCAGATAGAGCCTAAATTTAATGTCATACCCATCTGCAATGTCCTTTCTTGGGAGTGTCCTTAAATTAAATATTGTACAGTGTCTGCCTTGCTTTGGTCTGCAGCATAGAAGATTGTATATTTAAAGTGCCATTCCAGACCCTGCAATATTTAATTTAAGGGCACTCCTAAGATAAGACATTACAGATGGA